>NC_092258.1:4922500-4975000 GCF_036320965.1 Panulirus ornatus
TGGGGTCGAGTTCTTCAAACTCTGGATGCGACCAGCCTTCGACCCGATATAAAATTTTCGCCCAAGTTAACTAACCTACGAGATTCGTAAATCTATTACGGGCGCGATCGCTACCAGATACTTTTTAAAAGAGTTGGACGATTCTTTCCCCCGAGAGAGTAAAAGGTTTTCACAGCGATTTCGTTGAGCTCAGTATATAAATGAGAATTGCTTCAATACCGCTTGCAGAAGTTCTCCTGTAACTTGCCTGGAAAAGAATTGGGGTTCAAGTTTACTTTTAAAACGGGAGACAGGATAATTCTTTCACTCTTCTTTTTTTTTTTTTTCCCTGATGTGTATCAATCATTTCCTGGATCAAGAGGGAGTAATCGCGAGGATATAAGGACACGGCAAAAATGAAATTTCAAAAAAAAAGCAAAAAAAAAAACCACATACAAAAAAGCGTATTTTGTAAATACAGACGACAGTTAAGGGGGTCAGTAAATGTGGAAATTGTGTGGTCTACGAGTACGTTGTGAGGAGTTAGGCAAGAGATGTGTGTGTGTGTGTGTGTGTGTGTGTGTGTGTGTGTGTGTGTGTGTGTGTGTGTGTGTGTGTGTGTGTGGGGTGCTCGGGAGTTTCCTTCCTGTATTTAACAAAAGGGTGGGTCACACCTGAACCCAGCATTGCCACTCTGGGAGCCACGCCCTGCTCCAAGGCGCTACCAACCCCCTCTCCTGCTTTCCCTTGCTGGTATAAACCTCGCCTGCTGAGGTGGGTGGGTTGGGGGGAGTTGTTCAGGGAAAATTGTGTCCCATTCCAGACCCGTCTCTTGAAAAGCATTTATGGGATATCATTTCTTGCAGTTTCCATGCTTCTGTATCGATGTTTTCCGGCGTGGGCGAGCCCCGGCGTTGGCAGCGCTGGACGGAGACTGACCACTGCAGGGGAATGTCGTCCGTAAAGCGTGTCGACGGAAGAGCTGCCGTATGGGATTCGAGTTAATGGTGTGATACACAGATGGAGAAGCAATTTTCGTCTCTATGAGATGGTGTCCCAAGGGTGATAAGTAGTCTCAGGAGGAACTCTGTGTGTGTGTGTGTGTGTGTGTGTGTGTGTGTGTGTGTGTGTGTGTGTGTGTGTGTGTGTGTGTGTGTGTGCAACAGAGGCGAGTATAAAAGGGTATCTCATGCTTTGAGTACCCCAGCCCGGCCACCCAACACCACCATCAATTTTTTTTCTTCTCCCTAATTCATTCAAAAACCACGTTTCAATCTCAAACACTTTCGAACGTGAGCGTTGAAAATATAGCATCACCAAAGAAAATTGTTTCGCAGTTCCGAGTGGCGTTCGTGAACGCAGAAAAAAGAGAGAGATAGAGAGAGAGAGAGAGAGAGAGAGAGAGAGAGAGAGAGAGAGAGAGAGAGAGAGAGAGAGAGAGAGAGAGAGAGAGAGAGAGAGAGATCGCACGCCCATTGCACGCAGGCCCCGAATGCCTAGCCGTTGATGAACCGGCCATGGAAGTTCTTCCGATAAAGAATGGAAACTTAGCGACCGCTGGGCTGGGCTGGAGGCGTCGGGGGTCCGGCCAGCCATCCGTCCTCCCCTTCTTCCCATATCCTTCCTTCCTCCCTAGCCGACCCTCGCCGGGAGCCCTACCCACTCGCGCGACAATGACTCCCTAACCCTCTTACCCAAGTGGCGACCGACATCGACCCTTACCGCCGGCGTGGAGACGGTCGGAGAGCGCGACATGGCTGCGGTCGTTATTACACTCAGAAGTACGTACCATCGTATTGCATTACTTGACCGATTGGGGGGAAGGACAAATAGTCGTCTGGTGACACGCGAGGGAGTTCCCAGTCTCGTCTCTAGTCGCTTGGGGCGTAAGGGTGGCTTTCCCCGCGGTCGCGGGGCCCGGCCCGATGCCCCTGTGGCGCCGCGAGGCGGTGTCCAAGAATGGGCAGCGGATTCACACATACATTAACAATAAAAAGGTCAGATCGGGCGGGCATAGGGTTGTTTCGGTATTAAGGGGTAAAGAAGCGGGTACGGAGGGTGCCCTTCGGGGGTCCTGCGACCACCTGCTCTCCGCCCCGCACCGGGACACAGAATGTCCTGAAAGAAAAGCCTAAAGAAAAGAGGGGAACAGAATAAATCAAACCTGTCTAGATGCAACCTGCTCTTAAAATCTGTTACAAAAAGCCCTCCTCTCTCTCTCGCTCTCTCGCTCGTATGGGCCAGGAGGGCTTGGCTAGCGATGGCCGTGGGCTATGGGAGTCGGGGCAAAGCCACCAAGAACACACACACACACACACACACACACACACACACACACACACACACACTTGCAGCGTGGCCTTATAATGCACCGCTACTGTCACGATGGAGGCAATGGCACCCTTCGCTAAATGCCACCTTTGGCGTTCTCTCCCTCACACACACACAACCTGCCCTGCCACGCTTTGCCAAGAGGAGGAGGAGGAGGACACTCTCTCCCTGTGCTCGCACGCAGCAGATGGACTGGTGACAGGTTCCATCCTCGCGTTCACAATGATACCACTCCGTAGGCTGACGCGTAAGGACGGAAAGCAATGTGACCAAAGAATAAAAGAGAGAGAGAGAGAGAGAGAGAGAGAGAGAGAGAGAGAGAGAGAGAGAGAGGGGTAGGGGGGAAAAAAAAGGAAAACGTCCCATTTTTGGCTACCTGCTCGCGCGACAGTTGCGCTCTCTCCGATGGACAAGTCCCACCTCAGATTACGTACAGTCTACCTCGGAACACGTACAGTCTACCTCAGAACACGTACAGTCTACCTCAGAACACGTACAGTCTACTGCAGAACAAGTACAGTCTACCTCAGAACATGTAAAGTCTACCTCGAAACACGTGCAGTTTACCTCAGAACACGCACAGTCTAACAGTCTACCTCGAAACACGTACAGTCTACCTCACAACACGTACAGTCTACCTCACAACACGTACAGTCTACCTCGGAACACGTACATTGTTGAAGAAACTATTCCTATGCTCCCATACACTGTCGCTATATCGACAGGTGACCTGGATCATATACGAAGAAACTACAGCCATTCGAAAGCAAGTAGTCTGCATGGGCAACACGACACGTTCACACAGACGTAACGCAGCTGCTTTTAGTTAATCATTCCCACACAGGAAAGCCGACGTCAGTTTTGCCTGGAGTGACTCATTTTCACAGATGTAGTATTCACTGTAGTGATGTTGGTATCAATCTGTGTGAAACGTTTTCACAGACGTGAACTGGTGGTGTTAGTTGAGCTCTCTCTAAATCATTCTCACACACGCACACTGATGTGGGTTTTGCTTCGTCAATCATTTTCACGTAAGTACATTAATGTCACCACTATTGCTGCGTAAATCATTTACACACACACACACACACACACACACACACACACACACACACACACACACACACACACGTACAATGATGTCGCTTTTAGCATCAACAATTACAATCCTTCACACGCGAATACAGATTTCAGCTCTACTTTGGGTTCATGATTCGTTTTCTATATCATTTTTGGCTTATGTGCCACAGGAGGTCATACAGAACTACTGAAATAAATCATAGTATAAAGGTGGGCGGCGGAGGGAGACAAGAGATGAGGTGCGGTAAGCAGAAGGCTGAGTGTCCCCAGACGGACCTACCTGTTCGTGTGGAAGTCACGCGCTCCCTGCATATTCAAATTAGGCCGGACTACTTAAGCCCACAATGCACCTAGGCCTACTACCGCTTGTATGCAAATAAGGGACTCGCTGGTGTGTATATGCAGATTGGGCTGTATGCTAATTCTCTTAAGCCTATAATATTATGACTAGGGCCGCACGCGTCTGCCTGCCGAACAAGGTGTTCACAAGGTGTTTGGAAAAGGGTGTTTTTGCCAGCAAGTGTGAACTGGGGAAGGGAGTTGGGGGGTTGTGTACAACACTAAGGGGTAGTGGTGACAGAATGCAGGAGGGGGGGGGAGCGACCCAGAGGCATTACGCCACACTTGACTCTTGTGATCGCCACTTCTTCCCCTCCACTTCTTCCTCTCTCTCTCTCTCTTTTTTTTCGCCACAGTTGATTACTCAACTCCCGTCATTCGAGGCGACAGGACTGTGGTGAACACAATCTCCTGTGTCTCTTTGGCTCAAAGCCTCTTTTGGTAGATTTTGGGATTTAGTTATTGTAAAGAAGATTTCCTCCGCTTTCAAAATATATAACATACTCGGAGGACATATATATATATATATATATATATATATATATATATATATATATATATATATATATATATATATATATATACTCTGTACAATATAAAAAGAATTCCTTCGTAGAACTATCGTTTCTCTCCCACCCTCTGTGCCTATTTCCCGTAAGCACACATGCGTACCACACTAGAGAGAGAGAGAGAGAGAGAGAGAGAGAGAGAGAGAGAGAGAGAGAGAGAGAGAGAGAGAGAGAGAGAGACCCTCCCTAACAACCCTCTGTATGTAGCTTAGTGTAGTCAGGAATTCAATTAGAAGTATTTTTCCCAGCACTCTCTCCTCTCCTCCTGGCTGGGCAGTTCCCACCCCTTTTTCCCTACCTGTGCTCAGCCTAAGCCTATTGGGGGCTTGTGGAAGGGGGTTCGGCTTAGCTCTCTCTCACTCTCTCTCACACACACACTCGCTCACTCACTTTTTTTTTGAGGAAGAGGATATTACTGATTTTTTTTTTGAAATCTCTTTTTTTTTTTTTTACGTAGCACTCACCTTTCCGGGGTTTCCTTGTGCTTCTGTTCACAATCACGGTGTTCGACGTAGAGTAACGAGGGGGAATATCACATGTCTATTGAATGATAACTTGGGAGGAGTGGGTCTTTGCACGCATCTGCCAGGCCTGCTTGCCTGCCTGCCCGAGGCGACCTTATGCTCTCGCAAGCAAGGAGGGAGGAGGAATTCCGGTCACCTGAGGAAGGATGGGGAGGGAGGGAGGGAGGGAGGGAGGGAGGGAGGGAGTGAGTGAGTGAGTGAGTGAGTGAGTGAGTGAGTGAGTGAGTGAGTGAGTGAGTGAGTGAGTGTGTGTGTGTGTGTGTGTGTGTGTGTGTGTGTGTGTGTGTGGTGGCGTAGTGATGGTGCGATAGCGATGGTCGTGATGTTGATTCCTGCCTGGGGTACGCATTTTCTTTGCGCTCTAACTACGCCGCGACCAGCCCCAACCACACCTGGAAGCAGGCTGGAGGAGGAGGAGGAGGAGGAGGAGGAGGAGAAGAAGAGGAGGAGGAAGAGGAGGAGGAGGAGGAGGAGGAGGAGGAGGAGGAGGAGGAGGAGAAGAGGAGGAGGAGGCTCAGTTTCATCAGATATTTTTTTCGTGATGTGGGGAGAGCTGGGAGGTGAGGCGGGGTGAGCGTAACCCCATATGTTTCCAGCTGAAGGACACACCAAGCTTAGCTCCTGGAACCATTGGGCGGCCTGAGGAATTGAATGATAGGTAACGGATTTGAATTTCGCCTCTGAATATTCAGGAAAAAAAATAGAGAAAGAAAGAAAGAACGAAAGAAGAAAGAGAGAGAAAAAAAAGGAATTGGTGGTGTATTGTTACTTTTTTTTTTATTTCCAGTATTACAATATAGAGGGAACGCCGCATAACAGATGCCGATGGAATACAATGAAGAGTGACACGGATACAGCTGTATCGCGAGGAATGTAAAATAAAACGAGGAGAAAAAAAATTGGTATCTGATCTTCCATTTAACGAATAAATGGGATCGCAGATTTTGCCAACTGATACCGAAAGATTTATTCTAAAAAGTCACACGCTATCTCCCTATCTATCAGTCTATTTATCCATCTATCTATCTATCCCATATTCATGGGAGATTATCATTCAATAGGTTACACCCTAACTCCCTAACTATCAGTCTATTCATCCATCTATCTATCTATCCCATATCCATGGGAGATTATCATTCAAAAAGTCACACACCATCTTCCTATCTAACAATCTATCTATCCATTTACCTATCTATCCCATATTCATGGGAAATTATTGGAAGGAATTATTCCTTTATGATAATTTGATCTAGACGATTTTTCTAAGGATAAGAAAAAAAATGAATTTAAGTCGTCACGTCATCATAACTCTTTGACATAAATCCACTTTAAGTAATATCTAAGTTTATGCCTCTTACTTCCGGATAAGTGGGAACACGTGACAGTTAAGTAATATCTAAGTAATATCTAAGTTTATGCCTCTTACCTCCGGATAAGTGGGAACACGTGACAGTTAAGTAATATCTAAGTAATATCTAAGTTTATGCCTCTTACCTCCGGATAAGTGGGAACACGTGACAGTTAAGTAATATCTAAGTAATATCTAAGTTTATGCCTCTTACCTCCGGATAAGTGGGAACACGTGACAGTTAAGTAATATCTAAGTAATATCTAAGTTTATGCCTCTTACCTACGGATAAGTGGGAACACGTGTTAGTTAAGAATTTATTTTTACACCAACGATTCGGTGCTTTGTTTGTGCCAAAGTCCATCCATAACTTACCATCCACGAGGAAGTTACTACGAGAAATGTTCCTAAACTACCAAACTCCATCTAGCCAGCGAGGTCTGCATTATCAACTTATAGCTAGAGAGGGGAAAAAAAAAATATTCCCGCCAGTACAAAAATATACCACGTTAACAAAACTGATGATAAATTATCGTAAAAATCTAGTATTCCTAGTTTTTTTTTTCCCGGGGTGGGAAATCAACACACCTGAATTAATCTACCTAGTCAGCTATTTCTAGTTTTAAATTCAAGGTCTGATTGGCCAGCTGGTTCTAACACAGCCTGGAGCGTTATGTCTATTAACTTATTTATGTTCTACACTGCTGTCGTCTGCAGTGTCTGTTTATGCACTGCCAACACAACATCCTCTCATGCACTTATCAAAACAAGAATCAAATGAGAATCTCGCGACATGTAAATATATAGTTTACGTATTTCTCATTTGATTTCCTTCTTTCGGTCTAAGGGGGAGTCGATCATATTGCCCAGTGCAGGATACCCTACCATATTAATGGTCACTACCCCTTTAGATCCATCAGATTTTTCCTTTTTTTTTTATCATTCTGATAACAGACTTTCCCGTAATTCCATTATCCCGTTATTCCGTTAAAGTATTCTTTTCCCGTCGCTCTAACAGTTACCTGTCTCGAGTTCGGCAGACGAGTCTAATCTTTCCAGTCTACACCAGTTACTTGTCTCAAGTTCGGCAGTCCAACATGCCTTCCATTAGCTTCAGGGTTGGCGATACTTTAAGCCCACAAATATGCCGACCCTGTTACTGTCATACAGCCAGAAGACCTAGAATGGACAGGGCCCTAGAACGGCCAGGGCCCTAGAACAGTCAGGGGCCCTAGAAAAGAGACAGAGCCCTAGAACACTCAGAGCCCTAGAACAATCAGACACAGGGTGAGTGGGGAGGGCGAACCAGGATGGGCTTGACGTGTTGCATCCAGGGGCGAGCCCTAAGGGTCAGGGCAGACCCTTCCGGGTGGAAAGGTGAGTCTTGCCCTCCCCTCCCGCTAATGCTATTCACAGCCATGCTAATTATCCCCAGCTTGGGACCACTCAAGTGGGTCGAACTGGCTTAATCTCTTCCCCATCCCCCCTCCTCCTCCTCCTCCCCTCCATCACCACCATGGATGACTGTTCCCCACACTGGATAATTGGGCTCCTTCCCCTTCCCCTTCCCCCACCACCTCCATACATCACCAACGTGGATACATACCCCCTCCTTCAGTGGATACATGAGTTCATCTCTTTCCCCCCCTGCCTTATTTACGGATATGATCCAAACGGTTCGTAAACGAGAGCCATCGACTCTACCCAATCCTCATCCATGGATAACCTCTTGTGTGGATGATATATTCACATCTCTTCTTTATCTCTGATGTTTTCAAAATACGAACAGTGTACCATCTCTGATGTCCCTACCCCCAAACCCATCTCCCTAAAGCGATATATATATATATATATATATATATATATATATATATATATATATATATATATATATATATATATATATATAATCTCACTTCAATTTTCGAATGAAACTATCATAATCTGTCTTAATTTCCTTATTAATTTCTTCTGTGTGTTTTCATCCACACACATGTATATTAATTCAGTTTTCCACAGTATACAAATTAAAATGGAAATACAGATGCGTGTGTCATATAACATTATATTTACGTAAAAGTTATGAAGCTTGAATGCATACGTTAATACCTGGAAACACAACGGTATTATACAAAATAACACCTACAGTTATACATTTATACAATTACAAAGTTCATGCATTACTGAAAAACTGGCAGTATTTTTTGAGGAAATGTAAGCAACAGTTAGCGATGTTTATGATGATGATTTGGACACTCAGATACCCAGTTAGTTTTTTTTTAAGTGGTTAATACAGTGTTTCTTATTCTGCCAGTCAGCTAGTGTGTGTGAAGACAGACAGACAGTCATACTGGTGGTCAGTCAGTGAGATTCGTACAGCCAGTCATCAAGCTGGTCTGTGAAACTGACAGTCAGAAAGCTAGCTAGAGACTGATAGTCATCAGTCAGTCAGTCAGTCAGTGTGAGAGACGTGCACACAGACATCCAGTCCCTAAGACAAACAGTCACACAGCCAGTCAAATAATCCACCAGTCAGCCAACATAATTACGAAACATCCCATTCTCTCTCTCTCTCTCTCTCTCTCTCTCTCTCTCTCTCTCTCCTCCCCAATTAGGTGGTGGACAGCCACCAACCAGGGGGGCTCTACCGGCGCCCCGCCCCCTCCCCAACCCCCTAAAAGTAGGGGTGAGCCACGCCTGCGCATTTATCCAACCACTTTCGTAGAGTCTGTCTAGTTTCACTCCTCTGTCCCAGCGTTGTTGTCTTTCTCTTTCCTTCCTCACCGTCACACGGGGGCTGAGCTGGCATTCGGCCCACAAACGTACAGTCGATAAATTTCGTCGCTCTGCGGCAAAAATCAAATGAAAAAAAAAAAAAAAAAACTCCAACGCGCACATATCACTTGACAACCCGTAACTCACAAGACTAGTTCTTCGTAACTCAACATTTTCCTGCGTTACGCGATACGCTCTAGCCCCGACAATGGGCAAAATCTCGTCGAAATTACGTAAGTATGCGTAGGTAAGTAGGTAGGTACCTAAGCACGCGTAGGTAGGTAGGTAGGCAGGTATTCTCTCTAACTCTAACAAGCATCTATTTCTATTTCTATAATCTAGTCAGTTATCAGTTCCCCTAGAAAACTAAATGGGCGTCTTCCACTAGTTAGCTTTTACCCCACACTATTAATGAAGGCAGTACGATATCATGATTGAACAGACAGCTTTTGAAAGGCCATCCAAAAAGCTGTTAAGCTAAGACCCAGCTAGCTAGCCAGCTAACCATGCAGTCAGCTAATCATCCATGTTAACTGACTAACTAGTCAGCGACCTGACCTGCCAGCAAAGCCAGCCAGCTCACCAACCGTCCAGCTAACCAGCTAGCCAGCGAACCAACCAACCATCCAGCTGACCAGCTAACCAACCTCCCAGCTAGCAAGTCAGCCAGCAAACCAACCCTCCAGCTAACCAGCTGACCAACCTGCCAGCTAGCAAGTCAGCCAGCAAACCAACCCTCCAGCTAGCCAGCTAACTAGCCAGCCACCTAACTAGCCAGTCAGCTAAATAGCCAGCCAGCTAGCCAACTCGCCGTCCAGCAAGCCAGCCTACACCACACCCTGCCTGGGAACAGGCCGTGGGTGCGACATTTGTCCTCGTTAGGGTCGTTTCACGCTTCCTGTCAAATGCCAATATCGCCCTATTTGTCTCCAGAGCCGACCCACAAAAAGGGGCCAGGAGGTTTATGAAATCTATTATCTTATGGAGGGCAAAGTGCGCACGGGCAGGCAGCTAACCCCAACCCCCCATCTCCCGATCGCCATTACAGAAGATCGAATCCCAGTGACAGGGGTCGGCAGAGGCCTTAAAAGACGGTGTTAACGGAGGGAAAGATCACATGAGAGAGAGAGAGAGAGAGAACGTGTATTCCAAAGGCAACACTGTCTCGTTGCCTTCACAAGCGTAAGACGTCTTTAAGTAAACTTAAGACGTCTTTAAGTAAACTGCCATATTCCTATGTCACGCTGGAGAAGTGCCTTCCCGTCTTGTTACTCCAACCTAACTTGAAAAAAGAAAAAAAACTTGTTGCTTTCATAATGTAACCTACGTAGCCCTTAAAATCTAACGATACACAAAGAAAAAACGAGCTCTTCTCGCTCTGTCCAACTAAAAAGCCTAGTTACTTCGACAATTAGGCATTCTAAGTAGCCCCCTTCACCCCTAAATAAAAAGCCCCCCTAAATAAAAACTAGTCCCTCAATCTTTTACCCTACAAGAACGTCCAGACCGGCACAGAAAAGATAAAGGAACGGCGGAGACAAGAGACGCGCGCGGAGCAACATCCATCCCCGTTTGGCGCGTCCCTCGGACCCTGCTCGTCAGAACTCCGAGAACCAACGGTGGGGTATGACGCTACGGGGAGGAGGCACGGACGGACGACTCCGACAGACACGTTAATAGCCTCAATTTTGTAAAACATCGAACTCGTTATGTACCGTTCACGCGTTTTTTACTTCTAAACCCAGGCGAGGTTTTCCTCTAGTCTGTCACTGGCTTCCTGGGCGAGGAGAATATGAGGTGAGGGAGGGACGGAGAGAGAGAGAGAGGGGAGAGGGAGAGAGGGGGGAGGGGCGATAAAGGAAGCCTTTGAATCTGGCCTCCCATTGGCTGGCTCTTCGGCTGTACTGACCCCGTGAGAGGTACAGGAGTACTGCTCAGTCTGCGCAGTTATTCTCAGGTAACATCACCTCTTCTCTTCCCTGCGTCAATTACACTTTTGCTCCGAGTTATTTACCCTCGCAAAATTAGTTCCGGGGCCGGATTTGCCCCGTAAATGTGCCCCCGGGGCTGAATTCGCCCCGTAATGATTTTCCCGGGGCTGGAATCGCCCCGTTACTATGTATGTACGTATGTGTGTGTGTGTGTGTGTGTGTGTGTGTGTGTGTGTGTGTGTGTGTGTGTGTGTGTGTGTGTGTGTGTGTTTTGCGCAGAGACCGCACACAGGCCAAGAGTGACCGCGGAAATTCCTTTGCAAGACTTCTCGTAACGCTAGTCCGTCTGCCGGGGAAACCTTTTCTGACACAAATCATCATCGAAATGACCTACAGGAACAGCGGAGAAATGAGCGCCGTGGTCACTATTCCTAACGCTGCGTTGCTGAGGCGGGAAACGGCGAACAAACATGACGAAATATATCCACCGTGTCAATGTTTCCTTATTCCCCCATGGTCGTCTCCCACGTCAATATTATCACATCCCCACGTCAATGTTTCCTCATTCCCCCTCGTCAATATTTCCTCATTCCCCCTCGTCAATGTTTCCTCATTCCCCCTCGTCAATATTTCCTCATTTTCTCCTCGTCAATGTTTCCTCACTCCCCCCACGTCAATATCTCCTCAATCCCCTATTTCAATATTTCCTCACTGTTCAAGTCAGTGACTCTTCATCAACGCCTCTTTAAAGCAGTGATCTCTCAAATCATCCTCTAAAAGCCACCAACCCACGATGCGATTTTGCCTTCGTCGCCAACCAATGCTATACACCACATACATCATGTACTACACGATGCACAGTGACTACACCACATACATCATGTACTACACGATGCACAGTGACTACACCACATACATCATGTACTACACGATGCACAGTGACTACACCACATACATCATGTACTACACGATGCACAGTGACTACACCACATACATCATGTACTACACGATGCACAGTGACTACAACATGTAACCCTAGAGACTAATCTATCTAGCAATGCAAGCATTCAAAACTTTCTTTTTTCTTTGAGCTCATTTAAGAAGAAAAAAAAAAACATCGTTTGTGATATAATAATCATCTTTAAACAGTGGGAGCCGTGAGGTCTGGTCTTCTCCGCCTTGGGATAGTGACAAAGATGAGAGAGAAAAAAAAAAACACACACAGTTTAAATGCTGACGTGCCTGGGTTGCCGGTACAATGTACCCGGCTTTGGGGGAGGAGGTGGCGTGGAATGGAGGAACAACCCCTCGAGGGTCACAGCCAACACCTGCTCGACCACACGCATGAAGCAGAACATCCTCAATAACCTCAATAACTCGTCTTTAAGAAAGAAGAAGAAAAAAAAGGAGCCAATGCCGCTATAAACCAAAGGATAATTATCAAAGACGTGGGATCCTCCCGGCTCTGGACGTGCGCAGGTCTGCTGGTGTCTTAAGAGAGAACCGCTGGTTCGAGATTATGATGCTGATGATGCGAACACCACATACAACAAAGTCAATCAGGGGTCGATTTCGAGGTGGGTCGCAACGCTCAGGTTAACGCAATACAGAGGGGAGGTCGTCACCGCCGGTTCAAAATTGTACTGTTAATGATTATCGTTTAAAAGCTGATATTTAGAAAGAAGAAAAAAAAGGAGGGAGGGAGGGAGGAACCTTTCCTGTTTTTCTCGAATACAATTAAAAGCCGTACGTGTGGACAGTGATCTGTGACGGGGGATGTGGGGGTGGTCTTCTCCTCCTCCTCCTCCCGCCTGCAACGCAAGGAGAGGTGGAGAGGGGAAGGGAGTACACGTCGGTTTACGTTCCTGCGTAAAGATGTCAAAACGTAAAATGATGACGGACGCCTGATTGTTATAATGCAACGGGGCGGCGGTACTAGCGACGAATAATAACAGAAGAGGGGACTCGTAATGCAATGCCACCCGTCGCAAATAACAGGACATGTGTAATGAGATCTGGTCATTTATCCGAGGGGGGTTATTCCCATCGCAGTCCTGCTGGGGTACTCCAGGCCAACTCCTGGACCCACTGTTGTTTTTTAAGTCCAAGATTAACGTATCATCCAATTCGGCGGACGGTGAGCATCGCTGATAATATGAATTAAATGTAATGTTATTCATGTGCTTACGGGTGGGTGGGTGGGTCGGTGCCTTAAAGCGAACTACCGAAGCCGCTGTTGTTCAATAGATACTGAACATATGATTCAGTTCGGCGCAGGATGAGCACCAGGTGATTATGTGCATCAGCTATAATATTGTTCAGGTAAATGAAATAGACAACATGGAACAGAGTGATTGAACATCCTGCACGCTCTCTCTCTCTCTCTCTCTCTCTCTCTCTCTCTCTCTCTGAGAGGGTTTGGCAGCACTGTGCGCACTCGTGGTTAACCTACGACATTTTGAGCAGAGTGATCCAGGCGAACGAGCCTGTAATCCTAATGACCAGGAATCAATGGTGGGTTAAAAAGAAAAAATATGATGGTAATGACAACCATTTTGACGTGGTTTAAGTCGACCGATACTCTACCCAACAAGGAAACAATGATATATATATATATATATATATATATATATATATATATATATATATATATATATATATATATATATATATATATATGAATATATATATATATATATATATATATATATATATATATATATATATATATATATATATATATATATATACCAGGGACTGAATATTTAAATATTACACACTTCATTTCAATAAAAGTCGATTTAGTGTCTGTTGCAGTGTGCTGTATCCACTATGATCACAAAACAATTTATATTCAAATCATTCGGCAATGGAGAGTTTGGATTAGAGCGCTCGGGGTGGGGGTTGGGGGGGTAGGTGGGGAGGGATATCTCTCTAGGTCTAGGGGAAAAGGGGGTTAGAGGGGGATGAAGGGGGAGGGTTAGGGGGGAGGGAAAGGGGATAAAGGGTGAAAGTGAAATAGAGAGAGAGAGGAAAAAAAAAGTAAAGCATCAGGCCCAACAGAACAGCAGTTAAATGGGGTTGTGGGGGGGTGTTGGCTTGCTCTCGCTGCTTCTGCTGCCGTCTGCTCACCTACTGCTGGGCCAAAAGTGACCGTCATGGGTGGATCATGGAGAATGGGTTGGGTGGTCTCCTCGTGCCCCGTTATCCACATGGCCCCATGGCCTGACAGTCAGTTCCCCCCATGGGAAGAAGAATGGGTATAGTGGGATGGCAATGGGAAGAATGTAGAGGAGGATGGGAATGGAAAGATGGGAAGGAATGGGTAGAATGGGATGGAAGAAGGATGGGGGAAATGGGTAGGAAGATGGGTAAAATGTGGAGGAAAGGGAAATTGGGAAGAAGAGTGACAGAATGGGGAGAGGGATGGAAAGGATATGGTGAAAAATGGGAGAATGGGTAAATGGGGTAGGGGATGGGTGGAATTAGGAGAATTAGGAAAATAAGTAGAGAGATGGAAGAATGAGGAACAGGGGGGAATGGGAACGCGATGACGTGTAGACTGGGGAGCAGACTAGAAAGAATGAGGGAAGGAAAATGAGGTAGGCTAGACGAATGAAAATGTGAAGAATAAATATAATCAAATGGCGAAGAGGAACAGAGTATGACTTACGAGTAAAATAAACAAAGGCGCGACCGTGAAAAAGAAAACGAAGGAAGGGGAGACTGAATCAGAGAAACCAGAGGCGTGAGAAATGGATAATGTCAGGGACGCGATTATTAATGTAAATGACATAAAAATAATGTAAATGATAACGACAGTAAAACGTAAAATGTAGAATTTACAGTCGACAAAGGCAAGGGACGTAGGAGTGAGCAGTTAAAAACGCCAGCGTGAGATGACAGAACAGCGCAGTTATCCCTACAAAACATAACGAAGAAAATGTCACGTGAGGGGGAACACACTCTGGTTATAGAAGATGGGAAGCGGAGTGTTTGGGAGTCTGGCTTGGTATCACACCTCCATCATCAGCCAACAACATATGAGCGATATAAACAGACCCCCGCAGTTTACGTATCCCATTTAGAAAAAAAATGAACGAAAACAAGTGAAATGGAATATAAAGAGGAGGGTGAATGGCTGTAGCGGATGATCGTTATGGAATTATTTCGATCATTTCGAGCGCATAAATCATCATCGTCATTGCTGCAAATTGCTAAATGATTATCTTTTTAATCATCGCTGATGCTCGAGTGTAACACGCCAAATGATTATTCTTTCTTTTATAATCACATTTCTGGCGCTCGAGTGTAATTCGCCAAGTAATTCTTCCTACTACATTTCGGCGCTCGGGTGTAGCTCGCCAAATTATTTTATTTATCTTTTTGTCAAATCACTGTCGGCTCTCGAGTGTAACGCGTTACACCCATTAGGAGGATGGGGGGGGGCGAGGGGGGTCGGTCGTTAAGGATGGCAGGACACAGACAGCAAAACGGGGAGGGATATTAGAGGTCGGGTGGGAAATACATATTTGTGGGATGTCAGAATTATCATAATGCTTAAGAGTCATTTTCCATGACTGTGTGTGTGTGTGTGTGTGTGTGTGTGTGTGTGTGTGTGCTCACAGGTGGCAGGACGCATCAATTTCAGGGATGGTTGGGGGTTCCTGGGGCGGCAGGATACATCCATTCGAAGGATGGTCGAGATGTGGGATGATGACGACAGAGGAGACTACAAGGAATAGTCGAAGTCTAGTATGGCAGGATGGTTGGGGTAGGGTGAAGGAGGGGCCCCTGTGGAGGGGCGGCAGGCAGGATACATCAATCGTGATGATCCTGGAGACCTAAGGATAGCGCAGGATACATGCAAGATCCAGATGATGACGAGCTCGTAAGGGCTGCAGGATACATATATAACAAGGGGTAATTTAAGGCGTCTGAAAGTTGCAGGATACATCTTTATATAATAGGGGGAGGTTGGAGCCTGTCAGGGGAAGGCAGGATATATCCTGTAAAAGCGTAGGTGAGGGAAAAAGGTCTACGAGTGGAAGGATACAATCCCTTGAGTTAGACAAGCACGATTCTCTGGCGGGCTTGATAAACCCTTTATATAAACGAAGGATATGGTAAAGGAGCGGCTGTATGTATCCATAACATACGGACGACGTGTAAGAATAGAGTAATGTACCCATTTAGCTGACGAAGGAGAACGTCTCTGTGTGTGTGACAGACACACGCCAGCTACGAGGATGTAATGGCGTGTCAAATAGGCTGTACAACGGACCCATCAACGAGAAAAAGAATTACCGACGAAGGCACGACACATCAAGCGCAGGAACATGAAAAGGAGTGTATGGCCAGCATGATACTTCCATCCTAAGGGCGTGAGCACACTAAACATGTTATACTCCACGATTTACGTGGTGAAAGAGGTACTGAAGGTGCCACATACACTGTCTCTCTGGCGACTGTAAAATGGCCTTGCCCCACGCCAAAACACACACACACACACACACACACACACACACACACAGTTTGACTGTTTACACTGCCGATGATAACAGATGAAACTGGCTTTGTTATAACTAAAACAAACGAAGCGTCGCTGATTAACCTTTGCTTAACTGTTCTGTTTCTAACACTAATTTGCGCGCGCGCGCGTGTGTGTGTGTGTGTGTGTGTGTGTGTGTGTGTGTGTGTGTGTGTGTGTAAACGAGCGAACACCAGCCTGACGCCTTAATGAGCTGGCGATTCAATTAGCCAGCGCCTGGACCGACGGACGGACAGATGAACGGGTGGGTGTCTGATAACAGCTTTTGGCTACAGTGGGGCGTCCTTCCCTAGGCAGGACCCCAAGCTATGTAATATGGAAGCATACGTTTACAGACCTGCAGGAGCTCCAGGAAGGTGCCCCGCCGGGTACTCATCCTACGTACCTGTAAAACAAGAAGGCGAGATAGTTTAACACATCCTACGCTTGGTAATGTATGAGATTAATAGGATAACACATCTTACGTATGGAAATGTATTATATAGATTATATTACACATCCTACGCTTGGTAATGCATTGTATAGATTATATTACACATCCTACGCTTGGTAATGGATTAGATAGATAATATTACACATCCTAAGCTTAGTAAAACATTAGATAAATAATATTACACATCCTACACTTGGTAATGTATGAGACAATGATTTTCAAAATACATCTAAAATGAGTAAAACAAATATTTCAAACAAAAGAAAAAGTTACATACATATAAGGAGAAAAATCCATCACTCACTCACAATAAGTCCTTGAGAATCTGGCAACACAGGGAAGAAGAAATCACATAATCTATTCCTTATTCAATAGATGCTAAACAATTCTTCCCCCTGGACAATGAGCACAATAATTAATTCACATTAAACATAAAAAAAGACATTCTTGACATGCTCTTAACAAATAATCATATATATATATATATATATATATATATATATATATATATATATATATATATATATATATATATATATATATATATATATATATAAAGCGTCCTTGCATGGCTGTGACCCAACAGCAGGAAGGGCGGTGACGAAGGAGGAGCGGTTCATCTCCAGCCCCGTGTTCCACAGTAAACCTTGTATTGATCACTTCTGAAGAAGGCGGCGAGTCGGAGTAAATAATAGATCACTTGGCGTTGAATAATTGACGGACGAGCAAATTACGGCCGGTGACAGCAGTCCTTGTTCCTCTCTCTCTCTCTCTCTCTCTCTCTCTCTCTCTCTCTCTCTCTCTCTCTCTCTCTCTCTCTCTCTGGGGGGACTGAACAGCTCAACCTCCCCAGAGGTCAGGGGGAGTGTTTGGTGATGGCAAGAGGGAGGGAAGGCCGTCATATGACGAACTCTCGCTAAGAACTAGCGATAAAGCGTTCCCCGCCCAACGCACGCTAGAAGCCAAGCCAACAAGTCGCTACCGATGGGGGGTTTCAAGCAGCATCGTCGCTAGCGGACGAGGAAGGGCTGTAGCGTCGTCCAGGACCAACACTCGTCCTAGAGAAGGTACAGAAGCCTCACAGCGTGAGTCCTGGTGTGGCACATCGATCGCAGTTATTCTGAGAACAATCCATTCACGCGAAATCCCATCATCTACTCGTTTCAACTCCCAAGTCAAGACACACTCCACGTTTCTCCTGGAGATGCGTTAGGGCCGCCTAGCTTCTCACACATCAGCTTCTCACACATCATATATCTACTACGGTTCTTCAACATCGCAACACCTCATCTCGGAGCGTTTAAACCGTTCTCCCCCTCCGTACTCGCCACCTCGATCCTCCTCGGACATGTCTACTACCTAGTGGTGGATGGGTCGACAGAACTCCTACTCGTTGAGGTGTTTTAGGTCCATTTCCAGGTGATTTGCGTGCCAGCTTATCTATGAGTACGCGAGACAAGACGCTACGCACCGACGTATATGCGTCGCAAAGACGTGGCCCCGAGGCTCTAAGCTGCTCCGTATTTTGTGTCGTACAAAACACGGCGCCACAATAATGTCGACGTATTTTGTGTTGTAAAATACCCACATCCCCGACGCTAAGTGTCGACGTATTTGTGTTGTGAAATACACATCCCCGACGCCGCTAAATGTCGACGTATCTGTGTTGTAACGAAGCGACCCGGACGCTGTTATGGTGACGTATCGGTGTCGTAAATACGCGATCCCGACGCTAAGCGTCGACGCCTTCGCGTCGTAAGTACGCGACCCCGTCGCTGCCGTAGTGTCGGTGGTTACGACAGGAGTCAAGGAGGGTGGAGACGTATGGGGGGGAATGGGAGAGTAATGGGGGAAATGGGGGTAGGGTAGCTAATAGTGAGGACCCTTGATCTCAGTGGCAGACAAAAACCATCTGACAGATTTTTTTCTTTTTTTTTTTTTTAAAGACACGATAATAAACCACTGGGGGGGGGGATTACAGAGGATTACTCATGAATCCCACCCGAGAGGGATTTATTAGAGGGATTATAATGCCATAAGCTTTGACGAGACTCAACCGATCAACCTTCTTTCCACCAGACATATCAAAATAGAAAGCTTCAGAAAAAAAAATATGATACAAACCCACACTCACACCCACCCACCCACTCCCACCCAAAAACCGTACCATTCACAGATGCTCGCAATGTGAAGATTAAAGAATAATCCTATTAATCATAAATAATCCTATTAATCACACACTCGTATGGCATAACATAACTCATAGGTAATTGGCCACAGGATCTGCTAATGTCTTTTCGTAAAGGATACGTACAAAAAAAATGTATATATATAAAAAAAAAATGTATGATGTCTGAAGAGTAAACCACCGCCTTTCGTTGACAGCTGACCTGCGCGCGCGCACACAACCATAACTTGCGCAGTAATTACGTCACTGAAATGCGGGAGGACGTAATTGGCCCAGACGTGTACGAGAGCGAATACATATCTTCAGTCATCGTTCTCTACCACTAATAACAACATAGTCGGGGGGGGGGGAGGAGAGGGGTGCGTTGGAGTGGGGGGTGGAGGAGGGGTAAGGGGTTTGATGGGGGGGTTTAGAGAGGGGGGGTTGGTAAGGGGTGGGGTGAGGAGTGAGGGGGGAGGATGTTCGGTCTCTTGGACCTGCAAATTATCGCTGGGAAACTCAAACACTTATTTCCGCAGTAATATTTCTCATGCATCGGTGAAGATGGAGGGAGGGAGGGAGAGTTGATGGCTGGCTGGCGCGCATAGTGATTTCGCCAGTACTCTGGGGACATTCCCCCACTTTTTTTTTTTTTTGGTTTCTTCCTTGAGTACCTCGTCTTTTCGGGGTCACTCGGAGTGTACCGTCGAGGCAAGGGTGAAAGTACCGTTGGGTACAGTGACTTGGTTTTACCGAGGGACGACGCTCAGGGCAGCGTTAGATACAGTGACTGTATGACTGAGAGGCAGTGAAAGTTCCGTCGGGCACACAGTATGAACTGTTGGATATATTACATCGCCGGGTGACTGTGGCGGTACAGTCTCAGGTACACTGAAGGTACACTGTGGAGGGTAAGGTACACGGAAGGTACACTGTGGAGGGTAAGGTACACGGAAGGTACACTGTGGAGGGTAAGGTACATGGAAGTACACTGTGGAGGGTAAAGTACACGGAAGGTACACTGTGGAGGGTAAGGTACACGGAAGGTACACTGTGGAGGGTAAGAAGTACCACTCGTCAGAGATACGCAGAAACACGAATGGAGGAGGATGGGGTACAGAGATAATGGTCTGTGTGTGGGTAAGTGGGCGCAGGTAAATCCACATTACAAAAGGATGAGGTAATCTCTGTGTACTGTACCGTCGTGACTGGGGGCAGGTACGTCTACGGTACAGATTGGGGGGGGGTCGGGGGAAGGTCACTGGTTGCACCGTCGGCCAGGAGAGGTGGCCAGGTACTCCTACAACACAAATGGTGGAGGATGTGGAGGAGGAGGAGAAGGAGGTAACGTCTGTGAACCGTCGTCGGTCGGAAATGGAGTTTCAATTTCCAGTAGGGAGGGTTCAGCCACAGTACCACCACCAGAACCGGTTCACTCCAGGGTACCATAAGGCATCATCAAGGTACACCGTGCTTACGGTAGTCCACACGAGCGGGAGATACAGTCTTCGGTACGAATAACAGATCACTTAACCTACAGTGAAGTACGAAGGGCATGAGAAGGCGTCACACGAGTTACATACAACAACAGGAACTTAACAGACTTATGAGCATTACAGTCAGGCACACGAGTTACATACACCAACAGGAACTTAACAGAATTATGAGCATTACAGTCAGGCACACGAGTTACATACACCAACAGGAACTTAACAGAATTATGAGCATTACAGTCAGGCACACGAGTTACATACACCAACAGGAACTTAACAGAATTATGAGCATTACAGTCAGGCACACGAGTTATACACACCAACAGGAACTTAACAGAATAATGATACAACCACTGAGTGACATCTCCGTGCTGTACCAGAACCAGTTCTGAACGTGAAGAACAAGAGAGAGAGAGAGAGAGAGAGAGAGAGAGAGAGAGAGAGAGAGAGAGAGAGAGAGAGAGATCAGCTCTGGATGACAATTCACGAGAAACAGATGACAATTAATGTGAAATGCGAACGAGTAAGCCCAACACGAGGGAGTCATGGAGAGCCATGAGTTTCGTACAAAATGATAAATCATGAACAGTGATGCTTTAAATCAGCAATGGGTTACGAACTACTGTTTGCCATGAACAATTCTCATGAAAAGAAAAAAAAAACACTGACTGAAATGAAACAAAATGAGTAAACTGAAATGTGTATGTATATATATATATATATATATATATATATATATATATATATATATATATATATATATATATATATACATATACATATACATATATATATATATATATATATATATATATATATATATATATACATATATTTATATTAATTGAACACCTGAGAGTAACGGTGCGACCTTCGAGTACGACATTACAGCCCTAAAAGAGACGTATGGTCCTTGAACACGATGATACGATCCTTGGACCGGACGGTGCGATCCTTGAGCACGACTGTGCGACCCTTGAGCACGACGGTGTGGCGGTAAAAAAAGACACTTGACACTTGAGCGCGACAAAATGACCCTTGAGAAGGACAATACGAAACACGACCCTTGTGCACGACAGTGTGCGACCCTTGGACATAATGGTACGACCCCTGAGCACGACGGTAGACGGTACAACCCTTGAGCACGATGGTGCGACCCTTGAACACGATGGTACAACCCTTGAGCACGATGGTACGACCCTTGAGCACGATGGTACGACCCTTGAGCTGGACAATACGAACTCTGGGCATGACAGCTGAAGGCTTTAAGAATTAACTCGTTGATATAAATTTTACAGGGGGCTGATATACACCAGTCAACATACACAAGAACCATGTATAGATTTATATTCTTTCTCGTCTTTTTATTTGTGGGTATATATGAAGCTGAATTCTTTGGGCATCAATGCCTTCATGTAGATACGTATGTATGAATGTATACGTATGTTGTATATACGTAATTATGTATTACAGTGGATACTACATCCTGTTAACAACAGGGTTATCAAACACCCCCATTTTTAGTTTACTAACACACAGGTCATTATCATGTTTCATTAACCTCCCTGAATAAATATAATTTTCACATCTAGGAAAAAAATAATCATAATAATACTAATGACAGGAAGCTGAAAGGATAACATTTGAAAAATTAATATCACACATTATTTTTTTTTTTCAATCGGACACTAGGAACAGAAATTCTGCAAATGACAAAGGTTCAGAGATTGAAAAAAAATCTTTCGCAAAATGTATGCAGTTTTCTCTTCTCCAACTCTCATTATTATTATTATTATATATATATATATATATATATATATATATATATATATATATATATATATATATATATATATATATATATATATATATATATATTCCTATGAGTTCACGGGAAAAATGAAATACAATAAGTTCCCAAGTGCACTTTCGTGTAATAATCACATCATCAAGGGAGACACAAAAGAGAAATATAAGTCAGTTAATATACATCGAAGAGACGAAGCTAGGACGCCAATATATATTATTATATATATATATATATATATATATATATATATATATATATATATATATATATATATATATATATATGTCAAAACCAAAATCAAAGCTTAATATTATAGAGTAATGAACAACATCATATCATATCAACGAGTGAAAAACAGAACTCAAAAGAAAACCTTGTGAGTCACGAACTACCCGGGAGTAAAGGTGCGCTCCATGCCGAAGCAGGGTAAGGTTTGGCTCCCGTCGGGAGGGGGAACACCCGAGCAACGAGCTCTGGAGAACAATGGTTCGGCAGATCAAAATCACAACTTTTATCGATTGTTGATAATATCCGGATGGTGATGATGAACGGGGGTACCAACATTGCCAGCGTGATGAGCTGATTTCGAAGATACTCCGACTGCGCACTTCGGCGAACAACCCTTGACCAATCTAGTACAATACGAGTACAATACGAGTACAATACACACACACACACACACACAAGCCACAACTGACCCTCTAGGTGCCCGCGGGCACACAGGACTACAACGCCAAGGACCAATTCGCAAAGGAAAAAGAAGGGAGGAGAAAAGAATTATTTCTCACAACCCTTGAAAATGGCTTTTTTTTTTTTTCTTTGACCAGTGCAGCGCCCCGCAGACGAATTTTTGCTTGTGTTCCCCATTGTGATTTTCGTGATGGTCGAGGAAGCTGATGTGTCACAGGATGAGACACACACACACACACACACACAACTAATAAGACTCAAGTACACACGTAATTTACCATCGGAATTGCTTTTTGAGACTTGTCAATCACCCACTAAATGCCAAATATCACTTTATGACGAGAGAGAGAGAGAGAGAGAGAGAGAGAGAGAGAGAGAGAGAGAGAGAGAGAGAGAGAGAGAGAGAGCGAACTCTAATTACATGTTTGTTTCCTACATACGGGAATCACACAGACGATCGTTTGGCATCCATGGTTGGTGTTTTTAAACGTGGAGTCACCAGGAAGGCATTCGTTGTCGTTATTTTGCCGTTACTCTGGGAAAGCTGTTGGTATGAAAGTTCTTTCCTCTTCTTTCATCTGGCTAAACAGACATCCGGGAATGATAAGGGCTTGGGGGGTGAGGGGTTCGCACTGTCTTTCCCCATCTCATGCCCCCACCCCTTTTTTTTTTCAAATAGATAACAAATTAAGAACTACTTTTCGCAGCGATTTTGAAAACGCTTCGCAATGAAAAATCTAAAATAAGTAAGAAAAAATCATTTTAATAATTCTCTCCCTCTGGTCAGTAGCGAAAATAACGCTTTCTCTCTGACAAGGTCCAGGCTAAGAATCCAAGCTGGGGTCTGCCAGCCCGGTACAAACGGGCAGTTAAGAAGGCAACAGAAGAATGCTGTCCCGAATTGCACTTCTTTTTGGGCGCGGAGCGACGCGGGCGCATTGGCGAAGAGGGGCTGGCGTGGTCTTCGACTACAACGGGAGGGACTTTCGCTACGTATCACTGTGGTAACCACAGAGTAGGCAAGCAAGAGGGAGGGTAAGCTTGCCCAGCATGGTCGCCACATATTATACCACTGTTCTGCAACTCCGTTGTCTTGGTACAGGTGCCATTTTGATTCATTTGTTCACCTAGGTTGAGAAATTACTGTAAGGGTGCCCCTTCCTCCTCCATCCAGTGGGCGATGAGGCGATGGAGAATACAGACTGCACATAACAGGCCGTCGTATTCACACCGAAAAGGGTGCGCATCTTGCATGCGTCACGCACCTGCACGGAAAAATTTACGTGCTCACGCAAACCTAAACACAGACACATAAAACATACCCACACTCACGTTTACACGCGTAGAAAGAAACATGAACACACGCGCGCACACACTCCAGCACATACACACTCATAAACGCACTCACACTAACACAAACACAAAGCGACGTTGCAAACGCACTCTACTCATGATCTTGTATTTCCACGCACGAAGCTAAGGTCATCTGTACCCTCAATCATACATTAGCATATACATACCTGAATAATTTCCTCGTCAGACACATACTTACACTCAGCAAGCAACAATCATTTGCTTTCGAAACACCCTACACGATGCATTACCACACAAATCAAAATGACACAGATTTTATAGAAATTGGATTGCATTTGAAATCAACCGCAAGACTATTTGACTTATATATATATATATATATATATATATATATATATATATATATATATATATATATATATATATATATATTATATATATATATATATATATATATATATATATATATATATATATATATATATATATATTATATCTTTTTTTCTAGTGTACGTTTAAGAGAAGGAAATAATACAAGGATGAACGTAATGGATGGCTGTTCGTTGTCTATCATGATGGAAGCAAGGGCTACACACACACACACACACACACACACACACACACACACACAGACAAATGACCAAAGTGGGTGGTGTTGGGGGTCGGTCGTCGTCGTGGGTGATGCGACCGCAAGTGTGGGGTCTTTCTATACCGTCATGGCGACCCCAGTATTCTTCGCTGCTGTATTGGCTGATGGCCGGGATATTCCTCAGATCACCCATGCAAGGCCTCTTTCCCCAGTGGCGGTGGGGAAGGGGGTGGGGCGGCTTGAACATGGGTTGAGTGCAACGACCGACGCAGAACACACAACCTCCCTCTCTCCCTCCCTTCCCGCCCCATACTGTTCTCTCCCTCTCCCTCACCCCTCCTCTCTCTCTCTCTCTCTCTCTCTCTCTCTCTCTCTCTCTCTCTCTCTGGGGGTAGGTGGTGGGGAAGGGAGGGCAAGGGGAGGGGGGCACGCTGGGCCATGGGCAGCAACACTCACGCCCCATCTATAATGCATAAAGCAAAGCGACGAGCACTGTAGGACTAAATGGAAATTCTCTAACATCGCTTGCATGTATTAATCTTTGTCAGTAACAACTTCTCAATTTTTCATGTTGTTTTAACGGCGGGAAAATAAGTTTTTAACATGTTGATGTATTCCCCCCTCTGCACTTGTTTTGCCAATGATGGAATTGGAAAATGTTTTACCGACGATGCATTTTGTTTCGGCGACAATATCGCTGATACACTTCTCATGGGGGCTTTTTTTTTTTTCCCCCCCTCTCTATGATGATGTGCACATGATTGCTACAACATTTCCATCACATTTTCGTCTCTCTTCTTATGGGAGCCGTACACTACGTCGGCTGAATCATGGGCCAATCGTGGCTATCTTGAAGGAAAGGTAGAATAATGGACAATATAAATATATGTGTGTATATATGTATGTATAAGGGATTACTGTGATCTCGGGTCTTTCCAGATCTCATTCTTAATGCTGAAGACGTTCTGGGGAAAGACGAAAAATGGAGGATAATTCCACAATATCGCTGTAACGAGGAGAGGAAGCGACACAACGGTTCATCCTCGTCTGGTAGGTGTCCGCACGGGAACTACGGGAAGAAGCAACCCGTACACAGGCCTAAAACATAAAGGCATTTTCATATACGTACCCAGATATGTATACAATCATATCCATATTTCTGTATTCACCTATTTACATTTGTGAGAGATACTATGAGTAGAAATGGTCACGAAACGTCACAAGTTAAGAATCTGGGAGCAAAACCTGAGATGAAACAGGTGCCTCCTAACATCCACATTTGGCGAGTTCTCTACCCAACAAACCTGGAAAATGTGATGTCCAAACTCGGCCTCCCATTGGGCCGTCGGTCTGTTGGACTTCGTCCATCTCAACCTAAAAAGACGCTAGACCTCGGTGGCTCTCACCCTCCACGACATCAACGAAGACTTCGAACTATAGCCAGTCATAAGACAATCATCAACAAAGCCATCAAAACATCAGGGCTGCCGGGGTGGGGGGCCTCGTTTCATGGCTTGCGCACGTCCTCGAGAGACCGTCGGCAGGTAGGCAGGGAGGTAGGCTGGCTGGCTGTACCCTCCGGAGGGGCCTTTTCCATCTTCCACGTCCTTCATCTGGAGCGTCCCACAGGATGCAAAGATGGGTTCCCTGTGTGCCCCTATCATTACAGACGAAGGCTTCTGATGGATACACCTGCTCGATGTAAGTACGCTAATGATTCTGCCGCTGGTATAAGCGCTAACAGGAGTTCTGATAACATCGTCCATCAGGACACCCTAACCAGCCTTCAGAAATGGACCGTCGCAAACCACGTCCCCATCACATCCCATTCCAAAAGAAACCCCGTAGAGAGTTTTGTACATGAGCCACTGCTTTCGACCGAGGCCCATCCCTCCTTCTGTCTCACTGAGGAAGGCCCCGGTCTCCTCCGCGATATATTCAATCCACCAACACCCACGGGGGTCCCTTTTTTGGACGATGAACTAAGAAGCTACGAGGAAGAAACACGTCAGTACCATCAACGAATCTCCTAGGCGTCTGTCTCCAACATTCTTCGTCGTCGACTGGCGTCAACTGGCCTCCATGCATCTTGAACTCAAGGATATCAACACAAATTTCGTGGTTCTCCAACTCACATGCGCCTCTCCATGATACGTTCCAGGTTAAGCTTTCTATAACCTATAAACTACAGTTATGTATCATGCGCCATTCAGTCCTTTATATGCTGGGAAAAGACTGTATAAAAAACATACAGTTTGATGCGCCTGACCTGACCCCACGAGGGGTCAGGTCAGATGTGTATGCATACACGTATTCCTAAACAAAATATCGAAGCACACTGGGATGTTCTGTATACATACATACGTTCTCCTGCATGCAAGATATACATACAAAATACATACACAGAGTTTCCACGGTTAGGGT
The DNA here is from genome assembly GCF_036320965.1 of Panulirus ornatus. Classification (NCBI taxonomy): domain Eukaryota; kingdom Metazoa; phylum Arthropoda; class Malacostraca; order Decapoda; family Palinuridae; genus Panulirus; species Panulirus ornatus. Next base: position 4,949,848 of record NC_092258.1, read on the forward strand.
CATTCAAATCGTCATGCATACGTTGTATGTAGATTACCGGTGAGCTGTATCGTCATGCACATGCATACATAACCATACATACGCAAATATACATACATATATAAACACACGTACACATATAAACCACTATAACTCTGCTTCCCACAGTCCTCCAGTTGCCCATACGTCAGCCAAAAAAAAAAAGAAAATGGGGGGAGGAGGGGTATAAAAAATGCAATTACCAGAGATTAGTTTGCGGGTTATTCACGGTGCGGGTTATTCATGGTGCGGGTGCGCAGGCGCGCAGGGGAGGGGGAAAATGACAGGCCCGTCCTCTAATGCTTTCCGGTCGCCTAGACAGAGGAGGTGATGGGGGGGGGGGGGGGGGGAAGGGGGTCAGGTACGAAGGCATTGCCCGTCATGTTTTATGGGGCAAAATTAAAGACCTTTCCGCCTCGAAATTTGCGGCGATATGGACGAAAGAGAAAGAAAGGAAGGAAGAAAGAAAAGAAAGAAGAGGATCGAAGAACAGGAGGAAAAGAGGAGTGAAGGGTTTTCTTTTTTCAATCCTAAATATTTACGGTTTCTGTAGAACATGTCATTAGCTGTTTTTTCTCATCTTTGTGTACCGAAAAAGCTTATCAGGATTAAACTTTTTGTAAGAAATAATTAGATTTCCTTAGCAGATGGTAAAACACGAAGATGGTGTCCAACTGGAAATGGTCTGTCCCTCAGCTTAACTAAGAAACAGGAGACGCAAATTATACAGTAAATACTATAACTAGTACTATTACTACTATTACTACTACAAATAATAATAATAATAATAATAATGATAATAATGATAATAATAATAATAATAATAATAATAATAATATAATAATAATAATAATAATAATAATAATAATAATAATAATGATAATAATAATGATAATATTGTTATCATTATCATCATCATTACATATGCATAATACGAATGTCTTTTGAGAGCGTCATATCATCCGATGTCAAATCCCGCAGCTCCGAAATGAAGCGAGGACGAGGAAGGCAAGAGTGAGTCAACCTCTTCTGTGCTGACCCTTCTAAAAAAAAAAGAAGATCCTACAAGGCATTTTGGTCCAGAAAGACTATTATTATCAATTCACGTATGCTTATAAAACAGACAGCAATTAGTACAGTCGTTGGGCACGCGCCTGGTTGAAGTTAGACCTAAGACTCATTCCTCCGCGTCTGGCGTACGAGGAAGAGGGTTCGGTACTGCTTCGACCAAGCGTGTGTGACAAGACTTATTTTGGCAACTGTATACAATATCAACCGACTTCCTTTTGTGTACCCTCGGCCGGACGCGCACATCTCGTCTCTGTTGATTCGGTTCTCTGAAAAAAAAAAAAAGGCGTCACGTTTTCGGAGACTTTAAGAAAAGTTGATCAGATGGGTAATTCTTTTTTTTTTTTTTCGGCCGACCTATCACCTGACGGTGGCGACGAAGGTGTGGTGTGTTCCGAAGCCCGTGTCGCTGCTACCGCCGTTGCCGCCTCCGCCACCACAGCTGCCACAAATGCGAAAGCCCTCAAGCGAACAACAGGCTGGCCGGCTCGACGCTGGGCTCTAGGTACCGGCGGCCGGGGAACAACCTCCACCAGCCCTAATCACCTTGTTCCTAGTTTCCTTATGATAGTGGGGGGTCATTAGCGTAAGTTATAGCGCGTATTAATTTAATCACAGTCATTCCGTCCGGCAGGGAGGGAGTGGGTTGGGGGGGGGGCACTTAGGGAAGAATCCTTCATGCTCTTGCCTCTACTAATTACTTTCAGAAATTATAATGAGTAAATCACAGTGATATCAACTCTGCTTAATAATGATCCACTGGGGTAGGATGTCGGGGGTCCCACAACGTAAACAATGAGAGGGGTATCCTCTCTCTCTCTCTCTCTCTCTCTCTCTCTCTCTCTCTCTCTCTCTCTCTCTCTCTCTCTCTCTCTCTCAGCGAGGTCTCGTCGACACAATGCCGGTGTCTCTAACGAGCGCTCTAACAACCCCATCCCCCCACCCCCCAAGCTGATGACGATCTAGTATTCCAACCGTCATCGTACCTTAGGCAGCTGCCGAAGAACTGCTCCCCTCCCTCCGCCGCCGCCAAGCTTTGACTTACCGTCGCTGATCTCTGACTTCGAAAGCTAATTCCACACCGTGTTGTGAAGGTCACTTAGAACATAAGTGCTACAAATTGCAAAAGTCAGCGCAACGGGAACACGAGAGTTTTCGTTTATCATTCGTTAGAACCACAATTGGCATGCGTAAGCTTCGCGACAGTGAAGATAAGATTTCTTTTTTCTTTCCGTGAATTATCGTATAACACACACAGGGAGTTCAAGACATAAGACCAGACGAGGGTGAACCTCATACTACATACTTAGGTTAATTACATCTTGGTCATGTTTTAGATATGTAACTTTATTTCAGGCAAGCTATCATCTTCTGAATATGGTTGAATTACCTTGAGTTCTCTAGAAATATATATACATCTTCCTACTGATAACAGAAACATTTAAGAATATATGCCGTCAATATTAGACTTGGAAAGTACTGAAAACGTATATAGTCTTCGGGGTAACTGCATTAATAAGCACATATACACAAGAGAGATATGTGATGGCATATACGCTCTCTTGTAACGTTCGCTAAGTGCAATGCGAGGGAGAGACCAATTTCCTTGCAACCCGACATCCGTCACTACGACCTCACCCGTACATAATCTGTCATAATCATCCACTTCCCTTATCTACCTCGCTCATCAGTTCCCTTCATTCATCTTCCTCAACCATCTCTGGAACTCGTATTCCACAAGCCAGGCCGGGCTGCTGTTCACTGGCAAGGCTATGGCTCAAGGTCGAGCCAAATTGCAGTGTTCCAAGTGTTATGTGAAGGTACTGGTTGACTCTTGGTGTACTGTGGGTTTTATCTAGCCCTCCAAGTTTTACCATTCGTGCAAAACATATCATTCCTGTTCTATATGCCAATTACCCATCAATACACATTTTAATCTTTATCCTCTGTTTTTCAAATCTTCCTAACACTTTTCATCCTTTATTTCTTCGTCGATACCTCACCCTCCCCTCTTCCTTATGGTCCCTTCCTTCCCCCTCCTCTCCATCTAATCTCCGTTTCCCCCTTCCCCTCCTCCTCTCTTTAGCCTTTGTGTCTTCCCTCTACACACCCTTGAGCCTACTTACTGCATCGCCTGCACCTCGTCTTACACAGCATCTACTGACCTGACTATCTATCTGTTCCTCCAATTCAAATATCTTTTTGCAAGCTGTGCATTTTGCTCACTCACTCCTACGTTGGTTCTACCTCTTCCTGCGCTTCCTGGGAATCTCCTGTAGTGACAACACAGTTGATGGCGGTGGCTGAGGCTACAATTGTGGGTCGGGATTTATAGCAACAGTGACCGGGAACACCACAACAGTGACTGTTGCATCAACAGCAAGCGGATGCTACTGCAATAACGGTGACTGCGACTACGAGAAGAGTGGACGAAAAAAAAAATATAAATCATTTGCCTGTATTTCACTCACCTCCACTTACCACACAACTGACAATTCTCTATCTAAAGCCTCTGAGAGGATATATATATATATATATATATATATATATATATATATATATATATATATATATATATATATATACACACACACAAATATATGTATATATATATATATATATATATATATATATATATATATATATATATATATATATATATATATATATATATATGAAAAGCTGTTCGCTCCAATTGTACCACTGGGGCAATCTAACGTATTGGAATAATATTAAATACAGGTTCGCTAATCCACTAAAAGCGAGGACATAATAATCTAAATAGCCAAAGCGTCCGGTATTGCTGAGGGGAAGGCTGGGCACCAGAGCCACGCAGAGGGAGAGGCCCTACCGCTGTATAACGCATTCAGTCTGACAGATGAATAAAATGAAAAATAAATCCTATTCGCACTTGATGTATTAATACACCGAGTTCAGTTGCCGGACGGGCTGGACGCGTGGGTTGAGGATGTGTATGAGAGAGAGAGAGAGAGAGAGAGAGAGAGAGAGAGAGAGAGAGAGAGAGAGAGAGAGAGAGAGAGAGAGAGAGAGAGAGAGAGGAGGGGGTATAACAGCTCACATTGTTGTCCACGGTTTCATCGATGGATATTACAATCGCTGGTGATGGAAGGATTGTAGTAAGACACTCCAACCCACCATCATGATACCACCTTATGGCTGGGAGGGGTGGGTGTGTCTTACCCAGGGTTATACAAAGGGGGTGTGTCTCAATAACCGAGTTCTGAACCTCCTCATGCCCCTTTGCCCTGAAGTTCAGCGAAAGGAGCCTTCATCCTGATGGCTGTGAAGGCGCATGTATGACTATATCGCTCCGTATCGCTCAGGTAAATCCTAGATGGGTTGAGGAGTTTGGTGTCAACTGCGTGGACGATGATCGCTGTCGCCGCGTTGGTCGCTGGTTTGAGGCGGAGGATATAGGCATTATCCCCTTCCCAACCTCCACTTCCTGGGCTCGAACGCTAGTGAAAGCGGGTGTCCAATCCCGTAGACGAGACAGAGCCATCGAGCTAACAAGAACCTTCGTGCATAGTGCCCAGTGCTGGGGGACATTTGGGTTTCAGTTGAAATATAATCTAATCCCTTGAACACAATGGTACGACCCTTGGGTAAGATTGCCGGGCCATCGTGGCCCAAGGGTCGTACCGTCTTCAGGAAGGGTCGTGCCCTCGTGCTCAAGGGTCATGCCGTCGCGTGCGAGGGATTAATAATGTGAGTGCAAACGACAGGTTTCTCTACGACCAAACCAGCCAACTCTCCCCTCCCCCCACCTTCCCTCTTCCCCTGACGGCGCCCCAGGAAAGGAAGGTACTCAGCTAGTTGATTGGTAGGTGGAAAATACTTTGTGATAGTGAGAGAGAGAGAGAGAGAGAGAGAGAGAGAGAGAGAGAGAGAGAGAGAGAGAGAGAGAGAGAGAGAGAGAGAGAGATCACACACGGGCTGACGATTAATGTCTTTCCTTCCTTTATCGTCCACGTTTCCCCGATGAACAAATGCATTTAATCATCATGAAACAAGATTCAATTATGAGCAATACAGGATCGTCTTACCCACTGACACCCACAGACACACACACACACACACAGACGCGCGCGCTCCGGAGGAGGGTAACCAACACGGCACCAGAGTAAGAGAGCTGAGGTACAATGAGAGGTTTAGAGGCCATAAATCTGTCCATCACTGAAGAGAGAAGAGTTAGGGGCGCTACCACCACATCCTTCCAAGTTTTTCAACCCATGAGATGATGTCAGCAGAGAACACGTCTACGAGGGACGGAAAGATACAACACCCAGACGACATAACAGCGCTACCTCAATTACAGTACTAGAGACAGTACAAATAGGTGATTACACACACACACACACTCTCTCTCTCTCTCTCTCTCTCTCTCTCTCTCTCTCTCTCTCTCTCTCTCTCTCTCTCTCTCTCTCTGCTAGGAAATAAAAACGACAGTGAGAAAATGATATACTACCGACTTTCACTGACATACTGTCAATGATATTACTATTACATTACATACTCGTAAATCGTGTAATAAATAAAAGACGCGAACGTTCACCAATTAGTGACAGTAGTACTATATGAGGAAAAATTTTCCACATCTGTTTTCAGGATATTAATTGAAAAGCATTCATTACCATAATTAAGATATCTTTGCCGTGTATGATGACAATGGACATCGCGCGGTACACCCCACGGCTTCGAGGCTGCGCTACATGCCGTAGCATGGAGAGGTTGGACTTTTGGAGAGAGAAGTTCCACGTAATGTGACTCCTTCTCGTCCATTGACGATTATACAACATTTCGACCACGACGTAACCAATGGCAGGCAGAGTCCGGTAACTCACACACACACACACACACACACCACTAAATGTATCATGTATAAAAGTTGCTCTGTAATACTTCAGTCCCATCTTGATCTTAAGTTCTATGATTAAATTACTAGTTACAGCTATGAACTACCAGTTATACAATCCCTCAACTGTATCATTTCCAGTCGAATGGCTACCTGAATTCAATAAACCGTTCTTCTTTTATTTATTTATTTACACACACACACACACACACACACACACACACACACACACACACACACACACAAATAAACATCAATTATGCATACGAACATAAACATTCGCCTAAAAAACAAAATACAGAAATACGTACGCACAACTGCACATATAAATATACACAAATGAAAACTTACATAAACATATATACATATGCAAACAGCGGCGCGCGCGCGAGATCACACACACACACACACACACACACACACTGCGACCCAGTCTACCAGAGTCGACCAAATAAGAATTCGATGCCAAGTGTGTGTGAGACGATCCAGGTCGCTTCAGAGGTCTTCTCTGTTTAATATATATATATATATATATATATATATATATATATATATATATATATATTTTTTTTTTTTTTTTTTTTTTTTTTTTTTTTTTATACTTTGTCGCTGTCTCCCGCGTTTGCGAGGTAGCGCAAGGAAACAGACGAAAGAAATGGCCCCCCCCCCCCATACACATGTACATACACACGTCCACACACGCAAATATACATACCTACACAGCTTTCCATGGTTTACCCCAGACGCTTCACATGCCTTGCTTCAATCCACTGACAGCACGTCAACCCCTGTATACCACATGACTCCAATTCACTCTATTTCTTGCCCTCCTTTCACCCTCCTGCATGTTCAGGCCCCGATCACACAAAATCTTTTTCACTCCATCTTTCCACCTCCAATTTGGTCTCCCTCTTCTCCTCGTTCCCTCCACCTCCGACACATATATCCTCTTGGTCAATCTCTCCTCACTCATTCTCTCCATGTGCCCAAACCATTTCAAAACACCCTCTTCTGCTCTCTCAACCACGCTCTTTTTATTTCCACACATCTCTCTTACCCTTACGTTACTTACTCGATCAAACCACCTCACACCACACATTGTCCTCAAACATCTCATTTCCAGCACATCCATCCTCCTGCGCACATCTCTATCCATAGCCCACGCCTCGCAACCATACAACATTGTTGGAACCACCATTCCCTCAAACATACCCATTTTTGCTTTCCGAGATAATGTTCTCGACTTCCACACATTTTTCAAGGCTCCCAAAATTTTCGCCCCCTCCCCCACCCTATGATCCACTTCCGCTTCCATGGTTCCATCCGCTGACAGATCCACCCCCAGATATCTAAAACACTTCACTTCCTCCAGTTTTTCTCCATTCAAACTCACCTCCCAATTGACTTGACCCTCACCCCTACTGTACCTAATAACCCTGCTCCTATTCACATTCACTCTCAACTTTCTTCTTCCACACACTTTACCAAACTCAGTATATATATATATATATATATATATATATATATATATATATATATATATATATATATTCCCGACTGGTTATGAGCCTATTGTTTTCAGCTAGATGGACTAAAAAGATGGCGCTTCATCCATCTAATTACGAGAGGTCGTGACGAGGCGAATTCTTAGCCCCGGGTGGGAAGGAGGGTGGTCGTCTTGGGGTGGGGAGGATGGAAGGAAAGGGGGGCTTGGAGGTTACCTGGCTGTTACATTGACCGAGTCTTATCAATGATCAGCCAGCCTATTGGATGCTGGTCATACCCCGGCCAGCCATCCCGTCACGTGGTTGGCTAAGATTACACAGAACTTTCCGTAGTTTTCCCCTGACCGCTTCATGCGCCCTGGTTCATGCCACTGACACCACATCGCCCCCTGTATACCACATCGAAATCAATCCTTCAGACATTTTTTCATAACTGTATATGATGATTACGCTCCCAGGATTTGTAAAAAAAACTACGAAAAAAAATATACCTGTAATACTTACGAAAGCTAAAATAATTCCAAGATCAATTCAAATTTCTTCCCTTTAATTTGATCCATTCGCCTTTTCCTTCCTTCGCAAGGTAGCGTCAGAGACAGATCTGACTGAGCCTTTCAAGGAAAGATCCTCCCTTGGCACCCACTTTCTTTCCCTACTTTAAAAAAAAAAAAAAGTTACAATACAGGAGGAGAAGATTTTCACCATCCCTGCTCCCAACACTTTGAGTCGCCCTCTACGACACGAAGGAGGTACGTGAGTACTATCGTTTCCCCCCATATCCCCAGGGGGCAATCGTACCCAATGGAGAGTTATAATAGTGCAACTTCGCTACAGACAAAAGTATTAGTCAAGAAGAGGTGGGAGAAAAAAAAGGTAAGCCCGGTTTTTGAAGTCCTTTAAAAAAGTAGAACAAAAAATTATAGTTTCAAACACTTCATGTCAATTAAAAGCAATTTGAATGAAGTAGAAGAAAAAAAAGAATCAAAGAAGATACGAGTTTAAAAAGTCAAATGCAACGTGACGCAAGATGTCCTCAATTACTGATATAATTTTAGAGGAAAATCAAGTCATGAGTGTAATTCTACTGGACTCTCACACACACACACACACACACACACACACACACACACACACACACACACACACACACACGTCTCTTCGTTGCATATCAACTGACTGTTATATTTCTTTCTTGTATCTCCCCTAATGATGTGATTATTACACGAAAGTGCACTTGAGAATTTATCGTGTTTAATTTCCCCTATATATATATATATATATATATATATATATATATATATATATGGTCAAGATGACACCACTCACATCCGAATATCAATGAAGATCTAGTCTGACCCCCAATCTTGAGCACGGATCCTCCTCAACCCATCATTTCCCCATACCCCTCCTCCCTCAGCCTCCTCGCTCCCTACACTACAAGTTTCAACCTACCCTCCCCAAAGACAGGCCAGCGGTCGCTGTCGAGAAGGCTCGGGCCCGCATTGCTGCTCTTCTGTCACGCATAAAACAACAGCCTGGATTCCATGTTGGGAGGGAAGGGGAGGGAGGGAGAGGTTTAAGGGAGAGAGGGAAGGGGGTTGATTGGCTCTTATAATAAGCATCTCAGGCCTGCGGACCTCACCTGGATTCGCCCTCCCTCTAGCTAAACACCCTCTCTCTCTCTCTCTCTCTCTCTCTCTCTCTCTCTCTCTCTCTCTCTCTCTCTCTCTCTCTAGCTAAGCCCGCCCCCCTCTCTCTCTATCTCTCTCCCTCCTACTAATGGTCTCTACACCATCATGATTCACCCTCAGTGTTGGTGGAGACACCATTGCTACCATCACCCCGAACCATGTACAGACACCACTTCTGTCACTACTCCGACAAGTAAAGATTTCAGGTGACTGTGGGATGCATCAATTCCATGAGGCTGTAGGATACATCGATTTCAAGAGGCTGTAGGGAGCACCTTCAGGGAACCGCCGCTACACACACGCAGCCTCTGACGATGCAATGTGGCGGCCCCGGCCAGTGTGAACTGGTGAGAGGACAAAGACCTGTCCTGAGGAACAACGGATGGTGGTACCTGACGTGGCCATGTACCAGACCCCGCCAGGCATCGGGCGGCCATGACGGTATTTCCGATTGAAGCCAACACACACACACACACACAAACACACGCGCGCGCGCGTTCATTTACCGTCATATCGGAGGCCCCATGACGTAAAAAAATACGACTATTCGAACGGGTGTGGTACATAAAGGGGGTGTATATCATGGAATAATTTGCGAATAAGGCTCTGATGGTGCAGATTTCTATGCCACACTTTTACAACATAAGTTCCCTTCCCTTCTCCTATCCTCAACTCTTGCCAAATCAACCACCCCTCTAATCTCCCCTGGCCCACCACTTATCCTGTAGCTCACGACACATGCCTTGGCGGGAGGAAAGGGGGAGGGGAAGACTGACCGCCCTCCGTCGTAATTTCTGTCGCACAACATGATCGAGATGTCTTTGCAACAACACTTCGAAGAGGCTCAGTGGCGTAGGCACACAGAGATTTTGCACGGGCCATCCTTGTCCATAGACTGACTCCTTCTATTTACCCTTTTCTCCCCACTAGGTGTCGTCGTCGAAGACACACTATTCAACAACCACCTCCTCCCGCAGCAGGAGAGCCTCAACGACGACTAACGACAGTTCCTGACGTCACCACACGACGTAAACACGACAGAAACACGGAACATCACGGACTTGCCCCCGTGTGACTGCATTTCTTTTTTCCTTTTTCGTTCAGGGGAAACAAATCTTTGACTGAAACACACCCATTTCAGCCTGGTCGAAATGGTGTACGCCGCGGCACGGCTTACAACGTCTTGCGGTCAGGTTGCTTCTCAAAAGACGGAGAGCGTCTGCCCCCGAAAGAGTGGCGAATGGTGTTTAACGAGGCGAAGAATGCCCCCCCACCACCTCACGTGTGGACGGACAAGGGACCAGGTCGTGAGAGAGAGAGAGAGAGAGAGAGAGAGAGAGAGAGAGAGAGAGAGAGAGAGAGAGAGAGAGAGAGAGAGAGAGAGAGAGAAACTTGAAAGAATAATTCGTCCTTTTAGCTCGGTGTTTATGGCTCAGAGTGGTGACAACGAGCAGCTTTATATGGAGGTGCTGGAGGAGGAGACCCTGGGCTGGTGGTTGGATGTCAGGAGATATATACCTATAGGTAGGATAGGGTAGTGGCTACTGCTCCAATAAGCACACAGGTGAGGCGAGACATGGAATCGTTTAATGTGCGCGAGGAACGCGCGTCCCATCTACACACTAATAAGAAATATGTGCACATATATGTAAGAATCTAACACAAGGTCGATCTGGAAAAGGTATTTTGGGGTCGTGTCACGAGCGGAGCTCTGGGTCAGAACACTATCGAGGGAATAAGTTGGTAAACTCAAGCTACCTCCACTGGGGCGGCAGTGATTTACATGGGTACATGGAGGAAGGCAAGCGAGTACAAGGAAAGAGCGGTACATGGAGTACAAGGAAAGAGCTTTACTGACAGGTAACCAGTGCTGTAAATATTAAAATAAAAAAAGGAGAAGAGAAAAGACTCGTGAGTGTCAAAGCCCTCTGGCAAATATCACTCCACAGCGAGGATGCTCTGCAGTGTCCCTGTGATGCTCAATTAACATACGCAGTTTGGTCTCTTTAATTACCATCCCACATGCTGCGGCCTGGGGGCGAGAAATTACAGGCACTCGACAGACGAGAGTCATACAAAAACACGTGAGTATGAGCATTACAGACGCTGGGCTGCGGGTCCCAAGATATTCAGTCTTTATATTAGTATGGGAACGCCCGGGTTCGGATCCCGCGCTGGAAAGTCGGCTCACAGCCAACCCAACTGTTCATCTTTCCCTTAGAGCAAGTATATCTATCTATCTACATATATGTATATACATACATATATATATATATATATATATATATATATATATATATATATATATATATATATATATATATATATATATATATATGAGCGAGTGTTTGTCTACAACGAAAGATATGGCCCTGATTAGAGCATTCAATTGCCCGTGCCGTCTCAACAACCGTAAAGAGGGAGAGAGAGAAAAAACACAAATTATTCGTCGAGTCAACACGCATACAAATCCAGACAATAAAGTGCTTCGTGTCAAGTTACAAGAGGAGGGCTGAGGTCTATAGGCACTCAGTCCATGGACCTATATATCATGGGTAGGATCACCACAAATTCATATAGACAAGTGAACAGCGCATAAGGCGTATCACGGAGGCTGTGTCCGCCTATAAGTATATGGAAGTTAAAGCAGTATATGAGGCATGTTATATAGCAATATAGGGACACGATCATTTTCACTAATGGGGGTCTCACTTGCTTGCAAAGGCTGGGTATGGGAGCAGGGCATTCTCAGGCACATCGGTGCCAGCGAATCATCTACAGAATTCGTAAAGCCTGAGATACAGATGTCAAAAGTAGGTGGTAAAAGGCACACTTATACATCGCGTGTGTTTACATTGTACATCACGCAGCTCTACCACTCAGATAATTCTACTCAAGGATTACGTTCTGCCCTCCCATATATATATATATATATATATATATATATATATATATATATATATATATATATATATATATATATATATATATATATATATATATATTTAGCTATGTCCCCATTACTAACCCTGGTTATTAACAATATATTGTCTATTTCTGGTCTTGTGATTATCATGGGAGAGCGAGGATTTAGTGCGAAGATCTCCAAGGTTACAGAACAGATCGAGGATGTGGAGGGTAGTGGTTTGAACCATGGACTTGGGAGAGTCAGGATGTGGAGGATGGTGGTGGTCTAAAACCAAGGACATGGGAGGGTCAGGATGTGGAGGAGGATGGTGGTCTAAAACCAAGGACATATGTATGGGTCAGAATGTTGTGGGTGGTGGTCTGAACCAAGGACATGGGAGGGTCTGGATGTGAAGGATGGTGACCTGAACCATGGAAAGGTGTCGGGAATTGGACCAAGAAATGGACAGGACGTTGCTCATGTCTGCCAGAGCCTCACGAATGAGAGAAGACGAGGAACGTTGGGCACAATGGACAGAACAACACGAATCTAGAAAACTCCACGGCCGAGTCACACGAACTAAAGAGATCAGAAAGGACGTCGGTGAAATCCGAGGAAACAAACGTTCAGTCGCGGGCGGTGAACGAGTTGGCCGCAGACAAAAACTAATGGTAAAGGTCCAGCATGTTGGTGGAGCATGATGGTCACAGCCTCATGAACGAGAAAGTTAGAGCGGGGACCTGAAGCATTCGGGACATGAAGTGTTCGGGGACATAAAGCGTTCGGGATCTGGAAGCGTTTGGGAATCTTGAAGCGTTCGGGACTTAAAAGTATTTGGGACCTGGCGCATTAAGGAGATGAAGCAAATGTGACTAAAAGCATCTGGGACTTGAAGAGTTCGGGATTTATAAGATATGGGACTTTAAAGCCTCCAGGACAAGAAAGCATATGAGACTAAAAGCATCTGGCCCAGACTTCAAAGCATTCAGGACTCGTTGCACCCGTGGCATGAAGCGTTCGGGACAAAGGCGCAGAGGACGAGAAAGTTACACAGGACGTCGGAGTGGGTTGGCAAGAGCCGCACGAATGACAACAAGCGACTCGAAGGGGCGACGCTCAGCCGCTTCGAGCACGGCAGAACGAATCAGCCGCCGGAACACCGTCATTTCGCCTTCTGCAAAAAGATCTCCTCCCAAAAAGGGCAATTGAGTTTCTTGCGACAGGAACTTAGGATTTATGGTTATTGTCGGTGCCACGAGCTTTGGTTGAACTGGTGCCTCTTTTATACACTGAGGCGGAGGCGGGAATGTTACCTTTTTATGATATTTTAAGTAAAGGTAAAGAGTCGTAAAGGGTTTTAAGTTAGCGTCCTATACAGCACACAAGATGAGGCTCGCTCTGTAGTACATACGGTCCTTCGACTGCCGACGGCTCCCTTCGGCTAACTGCGTGAGTGAGTCAGACCGTCAGGCATAACCAGGAAAAACAAAGGAACGAAGCAGAGGATCGTAACCCTCTCCACCCCAGACAGAAGTAATCAAGACCCCCAACGCTCCGACTCTTTTTTTTACGGACGCCTTCGTTTGTGTTGTTTTGTCATTGCCATTTGTCTTACAATTATCTGAGAAACGGGAAGAGTGGATGGGTGTGAGCAGGACTCTCTTGCTGGGTCAGGTCGCAGTGGGTTATGACAGAATGAACGCCCTCTGACCTGCTGGCGGCGGGCGGCAGTTAGCCCGCTCTCTCCCGTCACCCACTTTTTGGCACCATGCGCGACGGAGGTGAGGTTACTGTACGACCGCGTAGCATTTCCTCCGCATTACGACAACAATCGTCCCTCCAGTCTGGTCTGCCGACCGCGTGTGAACCACCTCCGCTTGGGAGTGTTCAATGCCAATAACTCCTCCACCTTGACTTACTCACCTCTCTTTCATGGGGGCTCATGAGAGCTCAGAAACACATCAATTCAGCCAGGGATATAGTAATCAGTGGTGAGATTAAGTCAACTTCGACGACAATTGTGACTAACAATGCAGTAGATGACGTCTTCTCACGTGAACAAACAGGTTCGAAAGGACCCAAATAATCTGACTGTTTACTGCTGTATGAATTCCTTTTGTCATCCTTTATAATACCACCTGGAGCTTTGTTTTTATTCATATAACAAAAACTTTAAGACTTTTTTTTCTCTCTCTCGGTTATCTGTATAGCCCAGGAGACCCTCGCTATCACTCGGGTCGGCTGTACCAGCAGCAGAGACACGCCCCTGCCGCTCTCCTCCGTGATCCTGTTGCTTCTCTGCCTTTATTATGCCATACGCCCCCTCCCTTCCTCCCTCCATGTGACGGCTATGTTAAGGCACGTCAAACTTAATACAGCAGTTTGTGTTATGAGTCCTCTGTTCACTTAGCAATTCGTGTTGAGTCCCCATTTCGTTCAATTGTTCGTGTCAAGATTTCTCTGTTATCTCAATAGTTCGTGTTAAAATTCCGCAGTTAATTCAGCCGTTCGTGTTAAGGTTCCTCGGTTAGCTCACGAGTTCGTGTTAACGTTCCGGGCTGGGGCCACATGCCAGGTAGTAGGCAGGCCTGGCAGGGCTTCATAAGAAACTCAATTCATTGGTCGAAATTGCCTCACGTTAAGACCAAAAACCTTTGTACTTCCTCCCACCTCCTGTCTTCTTCTTCTTCTTCTTCTTCTTCTTCTTCTTCTTCTTCTTCTTCTTCTTCGTCCTCGTTCCCTTCATTCACTACCTTCTACCTCGTTAACCTCAACCCCAATCGTAAGGCTCACATATGCCCAAACACCGAGCTATCAGCCTGATCAGCTTGACAAAATATGTCATTCATTTTGCTGGCTAAAATCAGGCTACGTATTTTTCTATTCGGTGTACGAACTCCCACGATGAACCTTGATTAAATTTATCCTCTCAGACTGATTTAAATATGGGGCATAATGATATCTTGCCTGCTATGGTGGAGACTTGAGACTATAAAGGAAGACGTATGTAATGTTTGTATGTGATCTTGGTGGGAAAACAGGATGTGGTGATGACTGCTACCAGATGCGGTACGGGGGAGGCTGACACAGTGGACAAGAATGGGAAAAGAAAGGAACCTTTGGCTTTGGATGACCACCATCTTGTACGCGTCATCCCCTTCTGTCAAGACTAGTTGTTTACCCCTTGAGCAATACAGTACGACCCTTGAGACTTAAGCTAGGTGGGTCAGGGTGAATCACCTGCACGTGAAAACAAGAGGAAGTCAAATTCACAGGAATGATACAATAAAGAAATGAATAACCCTCGAGGTCCTCAGACATTTGAACTGCTTTTTGGCGTCGTGATAAATATAGACAACAGACAGGAAGCCACGTTCGGCTACGTTAAATAGATGACTACGTTCAACTGCATGACGGCATCAACCAGACAGTTATCTTGGGGAGTGAAAATGTTGTGTCGCACGTAAAAGAAAAAGAAAAGAAAAAAAAAGGGCGCATTCCTCGTCTCCCTCCAACCTCGTTTTGCCTTACGTCGGCCTCCAACGGGCAACGTCACACACGCATAACCTCACATGCTCCTAAGACCACAGGGCTACGGGCGCTTACGATACGCCCGCTTTTCACGAGTGTTGGCGTCTAATCTACCGCATCCTCGCTATCACTCCTACGTCTCCGTTCCCGGGAATCAAGATGTAGTGACCCGTGTCAGAATTTCTCCCGAGTTGTCTCACGAAGGTGGGGCGCTCTTCCCCCCACCTCCCCTCCCCCCGCCATCTCTTGCCCCTCCACGACAAAGAAAATATATCGATCAACATCCTTTACTGCAGGTGATAAAAACGCAGCAACAAGGGTAATAAACTGCAGAGAGCTGAGCAGTGAGAAGCGTCAGGTGTACGTGGGAGAGACGAGTCCGGCTGGAGAGAGAAGAGGAGGAAGAGGAGGAGGAGGACGCTGCTGCTTTATCTCGATGGCAACTCTCCTATTCCATTCAGCCACCTCAACATCCCATTACCCAATTTCATGATCAATCCCAATTCACGCCGACCTTATCAACAGCCCTTACCACCCTCACCTCCACACACACACACACACACTACCACCAGCACCACAACAACGACGTCCGTCCACAGCATCGCTACACCAACATCTTTATTCACACTGAGCGCGACAACCATGTCCCCACACCCATATTCCCGGTCATCACTACGAGACGCAGGTCTCTGTCGAGGACGGGGGTCGGAGATCTAGCGAGGAGGCGCAACGCGTGCAGGCTGCTTCCAGTGAAGCAAGCGGGCTGAAGACGAGACCAATAAGTGCGCTGGAGGAGAGAGACAAGGTTCAATGCTTATTGTCAAGTGGTTTGTTATCGGCATCGTAGGCGTTGCTGCGATACGGGAATCACCTGGTTCTGGTGAGGAAGACTTCTGCTGCCGAGGGTTTACTCCCACTGAACAATGCAGTCATGCCTGTATATAGTGGTGACCCCCGTGAGAGCTGTTGTCATTAGGCTTGGCTCCTCAAACGACGCTGCGCGTACCCCATTACGCACATGTGTATCATACATGCTTCTATAAACACACACACACACACACACACCTCGGGTATACATGAAAGTTTGCGAGACAGCACCTTCCTGACGAGGTACAGAGGCCTCAGTCGAGTACCGTGGACTTAATCTTAGGTTGCGTGAGAAGGTCCTCACTTGTAACCTCGAACTGCGGGGAAAATCTGCTTAATACGAAGATACTTATTGGACAATGAAGGCCTGACCGCCACAACCACAGACTTCTATGTATATGGGACATGTCACATGACCTCAGGCCTTGGTGAAACAGCCCGAAAAAAAAAGTAATAGCTTAGCGACAGGAACTTCAGTTTCGTTATGGCTGGCGAGGTGAAACAGGAAGACATGAGGAACTTACACGTATACAATAACTTACAGTATGTGAGGAGAGTCCTGGAACAATGGTGAGGGGTTCGAAAAACGACGCTGAGAAGTTTGGGACAACACTGAGGGATCTGGGATAATGCTGAGAAGTACATTTCTGGGACAATGCTGAGAGATTTGTGACAAAACTGAGAGATTGGGTTTAATGGTGAAAGCTTCGGAACAACGCTCAGGGGTTTCTAGGCAACGCTGGGATGCGATGGGACAGTAGTGTGGAATCGAATGAAATACACCAAACCCCCGTGTAGGATTTTCCTGATGGGAAAATGATGGGAACGTAAAACTATACCGCTGTAATCCGTGAAATCTTAGGCCGACTGTTCGAAAGCGCTTAAGTTCTGCGGGGGTAGATGCACGTACGAGTTAGCGTTCAAAGATACTTACTAAAGCGCCAGGAAGCGTCTGCCAAAAGATTACATGAAGGTGTAATATGGGAGAAGAATCAGAAGACGCAACCAGTGGAGGGAACGGACACAAGGCTTATGTCCGATATGACACGAGATGCAAAATGACTGGGTAATGAAACACTGGGGAAGTGGGGCGAATGACAGGTAAGGTGAGGGGGAGGGAGGTGGTTTTCCCAGAGGAGAGGATGACAACAGTGGGAGAATGATGCAAATGATGAGGTGGTGAGGAAGATAGAAGCGATAAGAGAAAGCCATCTTGATAAGAACGTGCACACACGCCCAGGACGGATGGGAGATGAAAGGGTGATGATAATGATTACGTGGGCAATACCGTTGATGGTATGAGGAGGAGGAGGAGGAGGAGGAGGAGGAGGAGGAGGAGGAGGCACCGCTGTGCCTCCAAGATTCTATTCCACTGGAAAGATGGTAACCATTAAACACTTTCAGTTGTATGAAATCTACTCGGGCTTAACCCAATAGACATACCCTACCATGATAAAATAATATACATAGGAAAAAATACTATGTTACTCCTCTTTAACTTAAAGATGAAAAGTCATTTACACTTAAATTCATAATGAAACAAAGCCGACGATTTCGACGACCCGAACAGTTGAAAAAAATGAAAAAAAAAAAAAATGAGAGCAGATAGACAAGTGATTGTTTGAAATATATTGCAAAATATAAATCAGGTGTTTTTGAACTCCAAACTGAATTCTCCTAAGGTAAGCCACAGTGTGAGAATATGATTCGGTATGAACAACCGAGCACACTTGATATACCAGCTGAAGATACGTCCCTGATGATACAGTTATACCAAACAAGGTATACCAGTCACACACACACACACAAACACACACACACACACACACACACACACACACACACACACACACTCACACACACACACACACACACACATCTCCAGCCGTCATTCCCGCACATCGAGCCAACCTTAGCCAAAGAGAGAGACAAGACATATAGAGACAGACAGGAGCGTCACCTCACCCTTGCTGCCTAACCATTACCCAGAAGGTTTGCTTAACGCGGGGGACAGCTTCGTGTACCCTCTTCTGCCTCGTGGCCTTATCGAAAAAAAAAGCATTGCAATATTGCAATCATGAATTCCCAATCATTAAGCTCATTACTTTGTACAAAATATTGCAACTAAAGCCATAAGCATATTAAGACCGGGGTTGCATCATCATCATAATGGGCTCTGGCGAGCACGTAATTGTCTAAGAGTTTATTAAAATGGCATTAATAAACCTATGATTTCGCGGGAATGCACTGCAATGCCAACCGCAAGGCCATGATCGAGCCAAAGTTTATTGCAGTTTAATAATAAACCTGTGACGCTACGTTTTCTTTTTTTCGATTAATAGTAACCAAGGGGCACTAAACAAGACGGGACACTGTGGTGGACAGTGTGTGTGTGTGTGTGTGTGTGTGTGTGTGTGTGTGTGTGTGTGTACCTTTCTTCGTCTCAAATCTCCTTAGAGAGAGATAGAAAAAAAAAAGTTTTACCACAAAAAAATATACGTAACCAATGTTTTTAGACTTTTCCACAATTGGAGAGAATCATCTGCAAACAATGGCTATTATTCATGATTGTTCTGGGAAAATAATGGCATCGCTTTACATAATGTTTCTGCTTAAAGCAAGGCTGAATGCTATCACTTCCTCATCTGATCTGATCCCTTGTGTAATGCACTATGACAAAAGACAGTTCTCCATAGGTTCCACAGAGGAATCTGATCCCATGTGTAACTTACTGTAAAAAGGAGAAGAATTACAGCGTTTTTTTTTTTTTTTTTTCTATACAGACAATATAAGTTATAAGGGATGGTGTATGAGATACGATCTCTTAAGAGCTGTTGATATAAAGGTTTATATCGCCTACGTGTAATCCAGAACTAGGAGTCTAAATCATCTGAAGCGTTAAAAGATGATCTAATCCTGTGTGTGTGTGTGTGTGTGTGTGTGTGTATTGGTAGGGAGGATTTCAATCCTCTAGGTTATACGGTCAATGGAATCAGACCTAGTAATTACCTTGGTATGGGAGGGTTTACGTTTTATGAGCTGAAATACGAATACACTGGGTGTGAACCTCTGTGTAGACAATAATCTTGCATTCATTATTCCCCCAGGTCACAAGATATGACCTAGTATGCTGTTATGGATGCGCACGATCAAGCGACGTGAACGGGCTCGTTATAACGAAGGAAGAAAACAAGGTCAACATGACCCGAGTCTCTTATGGACCCAAAGCCCTCATGCTTCAGCTTCCACTAAGGAAACCCCAAGGGTATGTTCGATGAACGCGCACTGGTCCTCCATACACAAGCATGCCCTTCGTGTTCGCAATCCGGACGTTCAAACGTAAGCATACAAACCCTACTCATCAACCTCATTCACATATGCACGAAAATACAGACACCAGTTCACCATCAAGTGAGAGACGGGGACGCCAATACAGATACATCAACTTCTTATCTATTGACAAGCATGCTAATAGAGGGAAATCAATCTATCGTCTACTGACAGCAACGGAGCATCCATTCGTCATCACTCAAGCATCGCAACTGGCCAAAACAAACGACGCAATAAAAGGAAAGCATCAAAGTTACGAATCCTATAAATTGGAAATGGTCGAGTTTAAAATATATATATATATATATATATATATATATATATATATATATATATATATATATATATATATATATATATATATATATGAATTCAGTTCCCCTCTCATACAATATTATCGCTGCGCAAAATCGCCTCCACTGAACAATTTCCTGTTTTAATTTTTCTTCCGCTTCCCTTATTTGCTTTTTCAGTTCTCCCTTGAACTCACTCCTCCTTCCCCCCCTCACCCTTCCCATTCCTCTGGGATATTCGCTATACCTCGGTCGACTAATAACACAGGAGGGTAAAGAAAAATCTTCAAGAAATGTATAATGGTAAACACACACACAGACACAGAGAGAGAGAGAGAGAGAGAGAGAGAGAGAGAGAGAGAGAGAGAGAGAGAGAGATGTGGTGGCTGGATAGCTAAGGGGGGACGGTGACCCCACGAAGAAGAAGAGGAGGAGGAGGAGGAGGAGGAGGAGGAGGAGGGAAGGGAGTGGGTGTTGTGCCCCCATAAGGATGTAGGGAGAGGGGGCGGGGAAGCGTTGGTTGGTGTATGGGGTGACGGTGCGGGAGAGGGGGAATAGCGGCCTCCTGCATGCAGCCTGTCTGCGCATGACGCGCATGACACCAGCCGGGCGTGACAACAAAGCACCCTTTCCCTGCGTCATGCGCTGGCGGACCACGGAGACAGAGAGAGAGAGAGGGGGAGGGAAGGCGTATGTATGGTCCCTGGGCGGCTAACAGACTGGACAGACACAGACCCGCAGACAGAGGCGGTCGGTCCGACTCCACCGTTGAGGACATGGCTCCTCTGGCACGATGAGACAGACAGACAGACAGACACAGATGCACAGACGAGAGGGATATGGTCCCTCCCCCTCACCCGTCATGATGTCCTCTGAGAGAGAGAGAGAGAGAGAGAGAGAGAGAGAGAGAGAGAGAGAGAGAGAGAGAGAGAGAGAGAGAGAGAGAGAGAGAGATGTAATCGTCGCTGGCCGCAACACAGACATATTCTCCACGACTTGACCCCTTTGAGCGTGGCGGATAAGGTTCTTCAGAACGACGGTGCGACCCTCGAGCACAGCGGCTGCGACCCTTGAGCACAACGGTACACAACACTGTTGTGTGTGATGGGTCGCGTCCTTTGACCAAAGCCCTTAAGGGTCAGATATCCCCCCACCAAACCCCCTAAAAAAAAAAAACGACAATCATCTTGCCCTAAAGTCGTATATAGACAGTCGTGTTTACGAGGCTACGGTACAAAAGGAGGAGGGTGAGGAGGAGGAGGACGACGACGAGGAACAGGAGGAGGAGGAGGACGACGAGGAACAGGAGGAGGAGGAAGAGGAGGTGGTGGTCGTGGTGGTGGAGGAGAGGCGATTATGGTACCGCTAATACGGTACAAGGCACAACACCAGTGAGGAGGACTACCTCACACAATCAGGTCTACTGACGAGAATATTCGTCTTCGCTGATATTCTGTTCTCGACATTTCAATTTTGTACACATTTTTTTTTTCATTATCTTTCTCCGTCGTTCTGTTATCATTTATCGTTATATCATCATACGGTTTCCAATTCTTCTTTCTTTTTTTTACTGTTTATGTCTGATGATATTCATTTACCTACGCATCTCGTATTTCTACACACACACACACACACACACACACACACACACACACACACACACACACACACACACACGCATACACACGCACACACACACACACGCGTAAGTTTACGCCAGGAAGTAGTGGCGTAATGATATGCAAAACGATGTATAGGGTCCTTCCTCTCGGGGTTAATACGGCCCGCCACCGCCTAATCTGTATGCCATTTCGACATTTAATTTCGGGGCCGTGGGCGGCCGGCAGAACCTCTCCCCCGGGTGTGTGTGTGTGTGTGTGTGTGTGTGTGTGTGTGTGTGTGTGTGTGTGTGAACAGGATGATGACACTCTCGTTATCACACCGGAGGAAGTTCGTAATTTGACATCGCTTTCGCATGTGGGCAGTCGTTGCTTCGGTCCGACTCTGGTTGCCAATGCGACGCCACTTCTTGTCCTCCATCATCTCCTCCTCCTTCGGATCAACCTCCCAGAAACAGATCCTTCGGACCAACCTCCCAGAAATAGGCCCTTCGGACCAACCTCCCAGAAATAGGTCCTTCGGACCAACTTCCCAGAAATAGGCCCTTCGGACCAACCCCCCAGCAATAGGCCCTCCGGACCAACCCCCCAAGCAATAGGTCCTTCGGACTAACCCCCCCAGAAATAGGCCCTTCGGACCAACCCCCCGAAGCAACAGGCCCTTCGGACCCGTGTCACAGCTACGTTAACTTCCTCCAGCCAAGTCTTCCCTTAACCCTTCAACCCGAAGCCGGACGATGAAGCAGTTCCTCCCCCACCCTCCCACCTCCGCTTCGTGAGACAGAACCTTCCTGCCTCCTCTTTAGCATGATTTATCTGCCACCGACGGCCGGCCCGACTGACGAGCAGGCTCGCCGGCTCGCCCAACCACCAATTACAGGTGAGGGAGGCCAATTAAGACACGGCGAGCACGTGGGACCTGAGTCTGGGACCCTGTAATACTGAGCGCTCTCTGTTTTGTTATGGCTCAGTAGC
This sequence comes from Panulirus ornatus, assembly GCF_036320965.1. Taxonomy (NCBI): domain Eukaryota; kingdom Metazoa; phylum Arthropoda; class Malacostraca; order Decapoda; family Palinuridae; genus Panulirus; species Panulirus ornatus. The sequence continues at coordinate 4,972,529 of NC_092258.1, forward strand.
GTCCACGATGAAGAGTTATGGACGATTCTCATGCCACACACACACACACACACACACACACACACACACACACACACACACACACACACACACTCACTGAGTCTGTGGCGGTGGAGTTCTGCTCTCCATATAACACCCCGCCGGACCGGGAGGGAGAGAGAGAGAGAGAGAGAGAGAGAGAGAGAGAGAGAGAGAGAGAGAGAGAGAGAGAGAGAGAGAGAGAGAGAGGAGTACCAAAGCATGCGCGTTGTTGACACAACAGCCTTTGTCGCATCGGCTTCAGTACTGATGCTGAAAACCGACAAAATCGTGAAACCAGACTTTCATTTTCAAGAATTTTTTTTTTTGGGGGGGGCGGTTCCTTATTTTCTCCTTAAAAATTACACAAAAATGCAAGAATCGTGTGACGGGCTGATGTGACGCAGGAGCCAAAGAAATGCTATGTGTGACGGACGGGCGTAACAGCCGAGGACGCCGTGTGACGTAAAAGCCGTGGGTGAGACACACGTAACGTACGCTCGGACGGACGGACGGACGGACGAAGAGGCTCATCTGTACGGGCGTACAGACCGAGGACCCCATGTGAGGGAGGGACGCACGGACGGACGCCATCAATCATGCGGAGTCGTACCGCGGAATCTTCGGGGGTCGTTTTCCTGGTCATTCTTCGGGTCTTTACGAGGCACGAGCCAGCCCTATGGCCGGCCAGTCCTGCCTCAAGTCCCTCGCACACATAACTTCATATCACCGCAGACTAACACGATGGGGAGGGGGGGGGGGGGGGATGAGGCAGCCTTCCTTGTCTATTATTGGCTTCAAAAAAGCCTGCCATGTCTACTGTTGCTTGAGAAGAAAAAGCCTTCCTTGTCTATTATTGGCTTCAAAAAAGCCTGCCATGTCTATTGTTGTTTGAGAAGAAAAAGCCTTCCTTGTCTATCATTGGCTTCAAAAAAGCCTGCCATGTCTACTGTTGCTTGAGAAGAAAAAGCCTTCCTTGTCTATCATTGGCTTCAAAAAATCTTGCCATGTCTAAGGTTGCTTGAGAAGAATAAAAAGCCTTCCTTGTCTTATTATCAGCTTCAAAAAAAAGCCTCTCCGTCTATCGTTGCCTGAGAAAAAAAAAAAAAGCCTTCCTCGTCTATGATTGGCTTAACGAAATGCCTTCCTTCTTTCGACTGTCACCTAAAACAAAAAGCCTTCGTTATGTCTATTGTTTCCTTTAAAAAAAAAAAAGTCTTCCCTCTGTCTGCTGTTGCCGTAAAAAAGCCACCTCCCTTCTGTCTGTTGTTGCCTTAAAGACAAAAAAGAAATCCTTCTTTCTGTCAACTCTTGCTTGGGGGGAAAAAAATAAAATGCAGTCCGTCCTGTGTATTGCTGATTGGAAAGAAGAAATATTCATTTCCATCTATCAACTCTCGAGTCTATATTAGACTCAACGGGGTCGTCCACTTCCGTCTAATGTTTTTTTAAAAACAAAACTACCTCTTCTCTCTTTTTTTTTCAAATATACAAAAAAGAGTCTGTTCCTTGATTCTACAGCTAGGTAACACATCAAATTTTCTCTCTATCATTGATGAAATACAAGCAAATCATATGTCAGTTTCGCTTACTGTTGACGGGAAAAGAAAATTCTTAAAATTGCCAAAAAGAAATAAAAGTCCCATTTTCTAATGTCGACGGAAAGATAAACCTGTCTACTGTCTAATGAACATAAACGTTCCTTCCCATCTGTCTACTGATGACAGAAAAGTACCTCAAGAAATACGAGAATTCCCCTTGTTTACCTCACCAAACACCACTCACGAAGTACACTGACCCAGGTGTAATACTGCATCCACAACACAAAACCCTGCAATATTCCCGTCAAGCCTCTAACATATAGAATTATGTATGTTACGTTAACCACACCACATACCTATCGTTGAACGTCCTGTATTCCTCGTTAACCTCAGATAAGAAACAGAGTCCTGTACTAAAAGTCAGATACTTAACAGTCTCCCCTTTACTGTGTGAAAAGAAAAAAAAGAAAACGCATTATCAGAATTAACGAAATGATGTCATTCGTTTAAAGAAAACGAAGGAGACGGACCATATATATATGTACTCAGCATGGGCCACATACACAGTGGGAAAATATGTGGTCTTAGTGCCTGATTAAAGCGGTAAAAAGGTTTGTTGACTGGTGGATACAATAACTGGACGCTGAGGGCCTTTAAAAGTCCCCTGGCACTTCACATGACCTCAACCCCACACAACCAACGCAACTTACAAGTCCAAAATACAGAACCTAAAAACGCCTATCACATCCGACATGATTGGAACTTAGTGCTTTCACTTGAAGAAACTGAAATATATTTCCCCCACCCCCATACAATTCTTATTTTCTTTTACCCTTTTCCCATCTAAAGATAAAGCCAAATATTTCCTCAACATTGATAAAACAAAAAAAAAAAGTGAAATTAAAATTGGATT
>NC_092258.1:4977500-4982500 GCF_036320965.1 Panulirus ornatus
CGTCTAAGTCTCCTCTTCCCCTCCCTCTCTCCCCTCATCACATCCCCCCATTCCCCTCCCTCCCCTTTTCTCGTTCTTCGGACGAGAACTAACAGAGATCCGCCTCAAACACCCCCGGTATCTCTATCCTCCAATGAATAACATAATATCAAATTACTGCTCCCGCGTAAAAGGCCGCCATATCTTTTTAGGAGAAACAGTAAAAGTGACATTACCCGCCGTTTTCTATGCCCTGGGTTTATACCCCCCCATAAAAATGTGCAACTGATGCCGATTTATGATGCCCGGGGCATAAAAATGCTCCAGTTAGGATCTCACAGCCTCGGCGAAATTACGGGGTGGAAGGACCCATCTCTACCCCTCCCAACACCGAAGCTTCGAGTACCCAAGACCCAGAGAACAAAATAATCTATTTTGAATTAATAATCAGGAGCCACATCGGGCGCTCATGACGCCTGGTGGTAATGAGAGACACGCGCCCAGTGTCCCCCTCACGCCCCATTTTCTTCGTACAAGGATAACGTTAATGTTGGATGCTTACTTGTACAAGGAAAATATGTTGCAACTCTTTCTACTTATGCTGGCGATTCCTGACTTGTAATAACCCTACTAGTATAAGTCCTTAGATGTTATTGCTACTAGTTATGCCACAAAGACTAAAACAAACACATACACACAAAAAAAAATCATTCTTATCTATATTATATCATTCTTTCCCTCGAGTCATTCTTTTATATATATATATATATATATATATATATATATATATATATATATATATATATATATATATATATATATATATATATATATGGCTAAGGGCAGCCAATATGAATATGCAAATGTGTATATATGTATTTGTTTGTGTATGTATATGTATGTATACACTGAAATGTAAAGGTATGTATATGTGCATGTGTGGGCGTGTATGTATATATATGTGTATGTGGGTGGGTTGGGCCATTCTTTCGTCTGTTTCCTTGCGCTACCTTGCTAACGCGGGAGACAGCGACAAAGTATAATAAGAATAAATGAATGAATATACATATACAAGCAAACACCTTACGTTCATTTACAAACATACAGACCTTAACCCAGGCAGGAATTCGTATCTGCTACCATACGCTCACACACACACACATGTATATCTTCCTGTCTCTTAGACAGATACCAGCCAAGAGCGGGAAAAATGCCATATTCAACACACACACACACACACACACACACACACGCCCTATACAAACCACATTGCCAAATACATATGTCGATACAGTGTTCAACAAGGCTGTGAAATACGTCAGTAAATTGATTTAACAGTGGCTCACCGTGTTTATTTTTAATTAGTTCACAGGACGCCATTATCTCTCCCGGATTAAATTTGAAAATAATCAAGGTAATTGGCACACAAAATTTGTGGTGCAATCTTATGTGAAGCTAATTTTGCATAGATTTTTGTTTTTCTTTTTAGCCTTTAAAAACCGAAGAGAGACAAGAAATTATCACCAGTTTAAAAGTTTAAAAAGCGAAAACTGCTAAGACACATGAGATTATCACCAGTTTAAAAGTCCACAATGGCTATAAAAACTAAAGAGGGAAAAAATCTGATATTTTTCTTTCTTAATTCTTTACTTAATGCAACGATCACACTGATACGGATAAACTAAAGCCAAATATTTGTAATTAACACACTGAGCGATGCAATGGAGTCGAGTGAGACTGCAAGACACTGGCAATAAAAGAGAGAGAGAGAGAGAGAGAGAGAGAGAGAGAGAGAGAGAGAGAGAGAGAGAGAGAGAGAGAGAGAGAGAGAGAGAGAGATACACAGAAATTTCGCTCGCATCTCGAGCGACTAATTCATTGGTTGCATCAACCGGAAATAATTAACATTTATTAACCTCACGCTGTTTAACTGAGTCGTAATTGAATTCGTCCAACCCCTAACCCCCCCTTCAGGTACAACGTCGAGTTGGCAATTACTCATTATTTTCCTGTGTGACCAAAAGATGGAGGTGACGCCTTGTTACGGGGAGGAGGGGGCGGCGTCAAATACGCTCGTAAGGTAGTTTAAAAGCGACTGTCAGGGTGGTTCCACGGTACGATCGTTTTAAAAGGGATCGCCCGTGTACGATAAATGAAGCAACGCCCGTATACGACAGTGAAAAAAGACTCCCGAATGAACTAATTAAAGGCCCATTCGTGTACGACAGAGAAGGTGACATACGTGTACGATAGTTAAAGTCACACTCGTGTACGAGAGTTAAGGGCACATCCGTGTAGGACTGTTTAACTGATAGCCGTGTACGATAGTTAACAGTGGCATTCGTATACGATAGCTAAAGGGACATTCATGTACGACAGTTCAAGAGTGACATGTATGATAGTTAAAGAGTGACATGTACGACAGTTAAAGAGCGACGTGTACGATAGTTCAAATTCTACCCGCGTACGATAATTGAATTGATACCTACGTACGATAGCTAAAGTGACACCCGACAGCACGTAGAGTTTTCTTTTTTTTTTTCATTGCTCATGCGGTCTGTGAGGAAGGCATTTATATGTATACATCCGTTTATCTATTCGTCCAACCCGCCCTTTGTCCGTGCAAGCATCATTTATTCATCTTTTATTCTTTATCTCTCTCTCTCTCTCTCTCTGCCTTTGTCTACGTAATCTCTCTCTCTCTCTCTCTCTCTCTCTCTCTCTCTCTCTCTCTCTCTCTCTCTCTCTCTCTCTCTCTCTCTCTCTCTCCCCCCACTGAAAAAAAAATAAATAATGGATGAAACAAATAACGCTACAACCCTCCATGAAAAAATATGTCCACGAGAATGTTTCAAGTCACTGAATATATATATATATATATATATATATATATATATATATATATATATATATATATATATATATATATATATATATATATATATATATCCAAAACCACACAGTAGGTTTGGTTCTTAACGCTAGAGGCAGCCCTTATAAATACCTGAGAATTACATCAGTAATTGTAATTCCCATAACTAACTTAATATTTATCATTGTAGCTTTCTTTTCAACGGGAAATTACTGCTCCCTTTATTATATATATATATATATATATATATATATATATATATATATATATATGAGCATTTTTTTTTTTTAGCTTTTTATATTTCCTAGCACTTTGATATAGTGACTGTTCCAATGTCAAATGGTCGTCAGCTTTTAGAAAATAAATAAAAACTGAAAAATAACAATGTTTACAGGAATGCAGAACAAATAAAAAAACACCCATCTTTTTTCAGCTTTTTTTTGGTCGAAATGTTATATGAAAAAGTCCAAACGATTCACGAGGGATATATATATATATATATATATATATATATATATATATATATATATATATATATATATATATATATATATATATAATTGCAATAGCGATTATATGATTTATATTTACAAGAACAACAAAACCCAGACTAATATCTTTCTTTGGCTGACGTAGACACCAAATGCCTGAGCGCAGATGGCGTACAGTTGAAATGGTAGCCACAGATTTCTTTTTCTATATACATATCCTAAAGACATCTTCACCATGGTATACAAAGAAATTACATGGATAGATTACTATTGGTAATCACTTCCAGGAGTTTGGTAATGTCTGTTTTGGCTGTGTATCCTCAAGTCTCGTGACAGCTGTACACGACTGGGTACGTGTCTGTTGCCACGCTGCACACGACTGGGTACGTGTCTGTTGCCACGCTGCACACGACTGGGTACGTGTCTGTTGCCACGAGGAATCCGTCTGTTAAACAGTGGCTTAATTGACTCGAGGATTTCAGATGGGGGAGGTTATGGAGGATGATGATCAACGAGGAAATGAAGGACAAGTTCAAAAGTATTGCCGCAGCGGTCGACGATATAATTCCACCAGCGACGTGGGATGGGGAGGTCGTGTTGGGCTGCACACAGACATAACACTAGATAAGTCCTGACCCATATAAGGCTCAAGGTCCAGATGGAATGTGCCCATACACCCAGGAGACGCGAGCAGATACACGCTGAACATGTTGATGAAGATTTCAGCGTAAGGTGGAGTGTCAAGTGATGAGGTAGAAGCGAAAGCATTCACGAGTTTAGAAAGCTGTACGGAAGCAGAGAAGGGCCAGCCAGAGATGAGGCCCAAGGCATGTGAAACTCTCTCTCTCTCTCTCTCTCTCTCTCTCTCTCTCTCTCTCTCTCTCTCTCTCTCTCTCTCACACACACACACACATACACACACACACACACACACACACACACACACACACACACACACACACACACGCACGCCAAAGCAAGCGTGCGCCCTGCACATATCCGCTTTCATTACTAAGGCAAGGGGCACGGGAGCCAGTGTCAATCATCCAAAAAAGTTGACAAACTTGACAAAAAAGATCCTCGTAAATTAGTTACTAAGATGACTCATTTATTGTCTCGATCCTGAAAAAAAAAAAAATGATAAGAAAAAATGAAAAAAAAGTCCAACTTCTCAGAATTTTCCCCAAGAATTCCAGGAATTCAAGTTAAGCTCCTGTGTACGACGTTAGTATCCTTGAGCACGAGACGGTACGACCCCTTGAGCACGACGGTACGACCCCTTGAGCGCGACGGTACGACTCCTTGAGCACGACGGTACGACCCCTTGAGCACGAGACGGTACGACCCCTTGAGCGCGACGGTACGACTCCTTGAGCACGACGGTAGGACCCTTGAGCACGACGGTACGACCCCTTGAGCACGACGATACGAACCTATAACACGACGGTACGACTCCTTGAGCACGACGGTACGGCCTTTGATCACGACCGTACGATTCCTTGAGCACGACGGTACGGCCTTTGATCACGACGATACGACCCTGGAGGACGATGGAACGACCCTTGGGTATGACGGCCTGGCCTTTGACCTGACCCTCACGGTGTCGCGTTCACACGTCACGCGACCATACCCACGGGTCGTACCGTCGTGCTCATGTG
>NC_092258.1:4985000-5002500 GCF_036320965.1 Panulirus ornatus
ATATATATATATATATATATATGTATATATATATATATATATATATATATATATATATATATATATATATATATATGTACCGTGAATATCTACGTAAAACGAGTAGATACATTTACACCAAACACGTCAAAGATCGATGGAAAAAAAAAATTTAGAGTCGCAAATTCCATACACCACCTTATTCCCCCGGAAAAATTGCTGCCACACATTTCCCGTAATGTTATTCATCAATATTCTGGAAATGAAATCAGGGCAAAAACCGTGGGAAGGGTAATTTGATAACGCCCCTCTTGGTATGCAGATTGGCAAAGCTCGGGAAAATATTTGGAAAGTAATAGAAAAGTATATATGGTTAGGGTAAAACATCTCGGTGAAGTTATTCGGTGTGATCTTTTCCCTCACTGTATATATACACGTATGTGTACATTATACGTACGTGCCACAAGCACCACTGGGAAAGAGAAAATACAAACAGTGAGTACTTTTGTTTATTACATCCTCAGAGAATGTGTTAAATGAACTTACCTACCGTTTTCATTTTCTCTTTCCACTAGTGATTGTGGCATATATATCTCTTCATGGTGAAGTGAAGGTTCTGCATTATACGTATGTATATGCATGTATAATCATCTTATCTATTTGTATCTTCTATTATCCCCAAACAGCCTCGAAAGGACCCAGTGTTCTGTTGGTGTTTGAATTCCTCTGTATTCTATGCATAATTGACTTCATCGTAGCCTTTTAAGTTTCTGATACCAATTTTCCTTGATGGCAACAATCGACATTTCGTTCAAAGAAGCAAACTCTGTACACCCAGAGACGATAAGTGAAAATCAAGCAAAAAAAAACTTGTTGGGGAAAAAAAATTGAGGTAATTCTAATAGAAAATTGATAAATGGCAAAAACCTAACATATGAAACTTTGGATGCCGGCGACATGCAAAATTCTAAACGTATGTGTGGCAGAAAAGAATGTACGACTCCCTCCCTTTACTGCACAAATAGGTGATTACAAGAAATGGGAACCCCACAAGTTACCTACAAATTTCCCCATAGTGTACGAATAGGTAATTACACACACACACACACACACACACACACACACACACACACACACACACACACACACACACCGTTAACAGTCAAATCCTTCCTTGAATGAAGCTGTTACAGTTTTTCTACAGTAGCTGTCTTCTGTTTCCGGAAAGCCGGACCGAACACACAATACCACGACGTTCAGGTACGCCCCCTCGGCCGGAGCTACACACACTACCGTGCTGGGGTGGAGGGAGAACGTCTTAACCCCGGGAAACAAGAGACAGTCGGTTAAAATCGTCTTAATCTGTGATTGCCAGGTGAGGAACCGTGACCCCTTGAAGGCGTCTTTGGCAATATCATTGTTTGTGGTAGGGTTTGCTTGTAGAGGCTATGCAATCATCAACCATCCACAATATATATATATATATATATATATATATATATATATATATATATATATATATATATATATATATATATATATATATTACTTCTAATCCACGGGGAAATGAAACACGATAGGTTCCCAAGTGCACTTTCGTGTAATGATCACATCATCAGAGGAGAGATACGAGAAAGATATAAAACAGTCAGTTGATATGCCACTGGTAAATCTAAGGAATGCCTGCATCGCGTCTTTCACAACCTCTTCATGCACTAACAACGATTTCCATAAGAAAATTAATAGTGGTGGGTGAAAATGAAAGACCCTGTCCAATCCTACGACTAAAACAAAAAATACGCACGTCCTTAAGACAAATACGGCTGAAACAAAAAACAAAAACACACACCTCCTTAAGACAAATAAAATCAGCAAATACATCCTTAAATATTCACAATTCGGACGCCGGTAACGGGGAGCGGCGGGGGAGAGGAGGCAAAGTCACTAATAACACGTCGAGTTGCGGCGAAGGAGAGCGATTACCCTCTCTTTAATGACGGGTTAGGATCACCGATAATGTCATACATTACCCCCTCGACTAATCTCCTACGCCAGTCACACACCTGCCAGCCCCGTGATACATGTAACTTTGCACGGGCTGTGTAACCACGAGCAACGCAAGTCGTTAATGAGACGTTATCCGTCCCGGCAAAATTCTCATCTTTCAACCTTTCTCATTATTACGACGGGTGCACTTCCGTCCCTCCCTCCCTCCAGCTCCTCCTCCTCCTCCTCCTGCTCCTCCTCCTCCTCCTGCTCCTCCTCCTCCTCCTGCCGCTGCCGCTGCTGCCCCTCCATCAGGCGGAGTTCTTCAGGGGTTAAAGTATGGGGTTTTCTTTATTACTCCCACGTCCACGCACTCCTCCTCCTTCTCCTCCTCCTCCTCCTGTTCTGGAACGCATTCTTCCTCCTATGTTGTCATCAGCAGGGCTTTCAGTCCATCCTTAACCTTGAACCTCCCACGCATGAACGTTTTCGCCCATACGGCATCGCGCATACAAGAGAAATGTTTCTCTGCATACAATTGCAAAGTCCTTTCAGAAACGTTTTTCGCATCCCCTGCATCACTCAAGCGGAATCTCCTTTTTTGTTTTGCACACGTTGGAGAAACGTTTATACAAACCCTGCATCGTCAACACATCAATTTTTTTTTTGTAAACATACGGACCGTCCAAGCTGAAACGTTTTTATGCACACATCTGCATCGTCCGTACAGAAACGTTTCCTTGCATACACCTGCATCATCCACACTGAAATGTTTCTCTGTAAACACCTGCATCATCCACACAGAAACGTTTCTCTGTAAACACCTGCATCATCCACACAGAAACGTTTCTCTGTAAACACCGGCATCATCCACACAGAAACGTTCCTAAGCAAACACCTGCATCATCCACACAGAAACGTTTTATGCCCAATCTGCCACATCAACCAATTCGCACGTGACCACTTTACGTCAACAGGTACACTTAATAGTTACCAGCGACATCATACAAGCGACACATTCAACCTCTAGACTCAAGAAAGTCGTCATTTTTTTTTTTCAGTCGATCGAGAATCGTTTTTAAAAATGCCTTCTCCCCTCGCAACACCTCTGCCTCACTTGTCCAAGAATGTCTGTAGTCTTGGTCAAACTCGTCAAGACGTAAGCAGCGCTACGAACCAAACGTTCATCCTGTCTTTCAAGACTGCGTTTTCAGATATTCTTTCACACCCACCACCACTCCCCCCCTTTTTTTTTCCCCCTCACTCACTTCTTTTGTAAAGTGTTTGTGCCTTTTGGTATGGGAGAGAGAGAGAGAGAGAGAGAGAGAGAGAGAGAGAGAGAGAGAGAGAGAGAGAGAGAGAGAGAGAGAGAGAGAGAGAGAGTTATGCTGTCACTGAATTTCTATATTTCCACAACATATTTTTTCCGCGTTTTCGCGGCAAATCCACAACTGCAAAAAAGAATGAGAAAATTCGAAAATTTTGTATCTTTATGTTTTTTGTTGTTATTTTTGCTGGACGCGTAAGTGATTCATTCGTACTCCTCTTCCCTTACCCACTTCTTCCCTGTGACGGTCGTATCTTTATATATATATATATATATATATATATATATATATATATATATATATATATATATAGGAACAATCGTGTTTCATTTTCCCCGTGGACTCATACGAATATATATATATATATATATATATAAATATATATATATATATATATATATATATATATATATATATATATACATATTTTTGAGTTTGCTTCGCTACTTTTCATTCTCAGCTCACCCTTCCATCACGTTTTGGAAAGTTCGGCTCAGTGTCGGGCATCGAAGCGACGTCGTCTGCATATATACGAATCGAAAAAAAAACAAAAATTGAGAATAATCTAACACGAATAATTTTCTGTTTCCTGTATACCCGTTTCATTATCTTTTCTATAAATACAGAAATCATGGATGAAAAACGTTGGGCTCTGCTGTACCATACGGGTAATAATTTATCTTCCTTATTCCCCAATTTATTTTCATTAATACATATATACAGATTCTCTTTTTTTTATGGCCCCTTTTTTTTTCCTAACCTTTCGGTGACCAATTGTTACACTAATTACAATAAATACAGAAGGATTTATCACTGGTGCGAAAACTACAAGAGGATTCGTGAACAATTTCAGCTCTTCCAATTTACAGCTTTCATTTTGCTACGTAATGCTCCACACGCCGACTCATCATTTACACTCATTTACACGTTGTCACAGGATGCGACAGGATTTACCAATGCTTTCGTCTGTGGTAAAATGCATTTACAAGCAGGATGTCACCTACTGTGTGTCTGTAGTATGCTAAGTCATTTACAGATGAATTTCTAGTGACTTCGAGACTGAGCATCAGCGGCTGTAAAACAGCGACACGTTGATTTACGAAGTGTAAAAGCATTTACATACTTAAAGTCGACACTAAGTGTAGAGGTCAAAGTAGTGTCGTCATCATTTACATCGCCTGTTGCTCTGTATGTAAGAAAGTGTAAAATACGAGGTACATCAGTACTGTATCTCGCGGTTAACCAATGAACACATTAAACACATCCGCTTAAATGCGTCCTTAGACACACACACACACACACACACACACACACACACACACACACACACACACACACACACGCATACACACACGCATGCAAAGCTTGGTAACTCCACGAACAAGACGAGCACTGCCAACAACAGCAGGGACAGTGCTTACGCCATTCTGTCAAGGCCCCTCCCTCACAGCAGTGATTTGTATGCTTGAGGCCCAAGCCAGACACAACCACACCTCACACACACACACACACGATCATGGTGCGTGTGTGTGTGTGTGTGTGTGTGTGTGTGTGTGTGTGTGTGTTGGGCAGCAACAGGGGGAGGAGGAGGCACTGTGGATCCGGTCTGGCAGGTCTGCGGTATCCCCACATCCCCGTCAGACACCAGCAACCAGTCTCACGCCCTACACGACAACTGGAAGTTTTTACAACTCTGTACTCAAAATCCTCATCCCTCCCTCCCTCCCTTCCTCCTCCTCCACCGCTGAGGAGGCGGTGGTGGGTGGGTGGTGGGTGGGTGGTGGGTGGTGGGTGGGTGGTGGGTGGGTGGTAGTAGTAGCTTGGGCCCCACCCCGTCCGTTCATCCCATCCGACCCGACCCCCGTCTCCATCTCGACCAGGTTACGACCCAGACCAGTTTTCTCTCGCCGGATGACGGGTGGAATGGGGAAGGGGGGGTGGGGGGGTGGAGCCCACAATGAGAGAAGCCCGAGCAAATGTTTCATGATGGGAGGTAATAAGTGACGGAGTGCTTTACGTTTTTTTTTCCCCCCCATTTTTTCCCCATTTTCTTTTAGCGGCATTTTTTTTTTCTTTTTTTCATTCTGTGAGTACGATCGATCGCACGGCCTTCCAGGAGGACAACGGCCGGCCAGGCCCTTGAGGACGACGGTGCGGTCCTTGAGGACGACGGCGCGGCCCTTGAGCACGACGGCGCGGCCCTTGAGCACGACGGTGCGGCCCTTGAGCACGACGGCGCGGCCCTTGAGCACGACGGCGCGGCCCTTGAGCACGACGGCGTGGTCCTTGAGCACGACGGCGCGGCCCTTGAGCACGACGGCGCGGCCCTTGAGCACGACGGTGCGGCCCTTGAGCACGACGGCGCGGCCCTTGAGCACGACGGCGTGGTCCTTGAGCACGACGGCGCGGCCCTTGAGCACGACGGCGCGGCCCTTGAGCACGACGGTGTGGCCCTTGAGCACGACGGCGTGGTCCTTGAGCACGACGGCGCGGCCCTTGAGCACGACGGCGCGGCCCTTGAGCACGACGGTGTGGCCCTTGAGCACGACGGTGTGGTCCTTGAACACGACGGCGCGGCCCTTGAGCACGACGGTGTGGTCCTCGAGCACTCCTGTACGACCCTTGCGTATACCAGCACGGACCCTGCGTATGATCAGTGGTCTTGGTCATTGACGTGACTCGTGCGGACCATGCAAAAGGGTCGAACCATCATGCCAAACGGTGCGCACCGTTGTGCTCAAGGGTCGTACCAGTACCGCGATAGGGTACGTACCGTCGGGCTCAAGGGTGCGTACAGTCGTGCGCACGGAGTGATCATTATATCATCATAGACGACAATTACTGATGGGGAAAATCATTCAACTTGAGATTTCTCTGTTCAAGGTAACCATATATATATATATATATATATATATATATATATATATATATATATATATATATATATATATATATTCATACAAACCATCTCTTTCGCTAATTAGCCACTAATTAGTCCAAGAAATGAATGCGTACGACTGCCCTCAGAACATACATGTCCATCACACTACCACTGCAGCACAAGACAATACTGTGGTTTGGGCGTGGGTGGGAGGTAGGTGGGTGAGTGAGTGGCAGCTATTGATGTAGTTCCTTGCTACACACAGGTTGCTAGGGTCCATTTGGGTCGGGTGTATGTGTGTGTGTGTGTGTGTGTGTGTGTGTGTGTGTGTGTGTTCATAATCCACATGGTTTTATACCCAAACCCGCTGACCTACTCTTGAGGAAGAAAGCCATCTCTTTCACTCATCTCTCTCTCTCTCTCTCTCTCTCTCTCTCTCTCTCTCTCTCTCTCTCTCTCTCTCTCTCTCTCTTGCCTCCCAAAGACCAAAAACTTGTCTAGACAAGGAAACATTCACTCCGACCCGATAAGAAAAAGGTTCCTAGTCTTTGCGCGACTTCATCAAACACCCCCTCCCCCCCAGTTTCCCCAACTAGGGTGATTTTTTTTTTTTCATTCCATCTCGAGAGGTAGGAGGTTAAGGAGGTATGTATGTATGTAGGTAGGTAGGTAGGTAGGTAGGCAGGTAGGTAGGTAGGTCGATAGGGAGGTAGGTAGGTAGGTAGGAAAGTAGGTAGGAAGGTAGGTGTATGTTGGCGCGCGCGCGCCCAGCTCGAGAGTGAGAAAAGACAAAATATGGAATGTCAAAGGCCCTTCTTTCCTCAGCCGGCGTCGAAATCTTGTGGCATACGATTACCTGTGGTACCAACCACTGCAGTAATGGGTTACCTGTGGAGGACAGAAGTCTTCTGCCTAGCCAGAGACCCCCCCAAGCTTAAGCTGTGAGAATTTTATCTTTTTTCAAGGGAGACGACACGATGATTGCAGACGGGTGTGTGACATTTTGGCTAGACGAGGTAAGGTGACGTGGGACACGTATCGGACCTGTGGACGAGGCATTGGGAGGTAATCAAGGTTATTCTAACATAAGCCGGCTCGCCTTGACCTCGCACCGCTGACCGAAAACGGCTCGTGGGGTCACAAGACAATCCCTTTTTCGAAAGGCAGCTTCAAGCGACACAGGTGGTCAAATATATGTATAGGGAGTACCTTTCGGCTCTGTGTCTGCTCTCTCGCACGCGTCCATAAAGATGAATCACCGATTCCACGACAATGAATCGGCGAATCAAGGTGGGGAAAAAACTGCGATTAATTGTTTTTCTTTTTTATGTCCTTGGACTTTAGTAACCTTCGCTTCATGAATCTGGTCTCTCGTGTTAGTCATGATGTGTGTGTGTGGTGAGTGTGTGTGTGTGTGTGTGTGTGTGTGTGTGTGTGTGTGTGTGTGTGTGTGTGTGAAGAATCTACATTGATACAGATATGTTCAGACAGAGACAAAGTAAACATGCATGTGACAAGAGAGAGAGAGAGAGAGAGAGAGAGAGAGAGAGAGAGAGAGAGAGAGAGAGAGAGAGAGAGAGAGAGAGAGAGAGAGAGTTCTCCTCTAAGCTCAAATCACAACCATGTCTCACCATTCTCATACTCACAGAGGGAGTTCAAACTTATGAACAAACCCACAATTTGAGCCCCACTATGTATACACGTTCCAGGTCTCATGTGGCCATTATACACACACACAAACACACACACACACACACACACACACACACATATATATATATATATATATATATATATATATATATATATATATATATATATATATATATTCGAAACATTCACTCGACTGCTTCTCTGTTCCAATCGATGTCGAGCAAGGGTGCAAATCTCTCCTCGCACTTCTGAGTCACGACTGCGTTTCCTTCATGATTTTTTATTCTTCCCATCCTGTGGTACTGCCCAAGGTTGATATATATATATATATATATATATATATATATATATATATATATATATATATATATATATATATATATATAATATACCATGATATAAGATGTACTAACGCGAGAAAAAGGCGATCAAGTGTCAAAAAAATGTGTGTGTGTGTGTGTGTGTGTGTGTGTGTGTGTGTGTGTGTGTGTGTGTGTGTGTGTGTGTGTTACCGGACTCCGCCCGTATGAGGGTACACCGACAACGGAAAATCACTTTCCGGCGAGGCTGTATCATCGTCAGTGGACGAAAAAACGTACAATGTCGTCCAAGAAGTGAAATGATTAAAGAGACTTCAGAGAATTAGTCACACGCGTTGCGTACAACCATCACACGTTTTTTTTTTTTCTTAATTGGGTCCATTTTCTTTTTCTTTTTTTTTCCCCCTTCGTCCTTTCTCTTTCTGGTTTATGAGAGTTCCCAGAAATAACCTTCGGTGAATAGAGACGGAATGAATGTGGGGGGGGGGGGGAACAAGAGAGAAATAAGAAATGAAATAAAAGGGATGAAAAAGGGAAAGAGGGGAATAAGTGGAGTGACTGTGGATTGATGGAGAGAGAGAGAGAGAGAGAGAGAGAGAGAGAGAGAGAGAGAGAGAGAGAGAGAGAGAGAGAGAGAGAGAGAGAGAGAGAGAGAGAGAGACCATTTACCCCCATTACCCTAAGAGAAAGATGGTGTGTGAAGGGCAGACGAGATAGCTCTACCTGTGTACACCCACACCCTGTGCGAGCAGATGCCACTGTGGTTGGAAATGTCGTGTACGCTACCAAGCCTTGTGTAGGTGAGGGGTGGTGAGTGGGAGGCCTGGGTCGTCTAGCCCTAGTCTGCTGTGGTGCAGTGTGGTGTGGGATGGGTATGGTGAGGTGTGGTGTGGTGTGGTATGGTATGGTGTAGTGTGATGACACAGTATGGTGAGGTGTGGTGTGTGTGGTATGGTGTAATAGGGCGTGTTGTGGTATGGTGCAGTGTGGTGTGGTGTGGTATGGTGTCGTGTGGGGTGGGACGGCATGATGAGCCATGTTGGGGTGTGGTGGTGATATGGTTTGGTATGGTATGGTGTCGTGTGGCGTGGTCCTGTATGGTATAATTGCTGGCGTAACAGGATCGACAAAGGTACACTCATTCCTCCTACACACACACACACACACACACACACACACACACACACACACACACAATGCAACATTTACCCTCGGGGTCCGGTTGTGAGTAATATACCCTCGGATACAACAGCCTGTTCGTATATCCGGGGATTGCGTCAGTCAAGCTCCTCTTAACCGAACTCTTCAATCCAATTACCCGAATGTCAGCCTTCCATCCCCATCCCCTTCCCTTTCCCCTTCCCAACCATACCCCTTCCCGCAACCCACAGACATACAGGTACGCGCACCTAACGAAGGGATATCTCGTGTCTGAATACCACCACACACACAATCTGGGGAGGTGATTAACGGGGCAAATTTCCTCGTAAGAATGGTTGATTTTCCGAGTAGACAGACAGGAGGACAGGCAGGTGCGTCTGAGGCAATAGAGAGGGATACGTAAAAGGGGGAGGGAGACCAAGGCGGAGGGGGGGACAGAGAGAGAGAGAGAGAGAGAGAGAGAGAGAGAGAGAGAGAGAGAGAGAGAGAGAGAGAGAGAGAGAGAGAGACGTCGTCCTTCCTCTGCTTCTTCTCCTGTTTCTGTTACCTTCTGGTTTTCCTGTATCCATGGCAACCGCCACCAATCCGTAAACAATTGTTCGAATCCTTCAATTTACTGTCCGCCTCCTCCTGCTCCTCCTCCTCCTCCGCCGCTGCCGCTGCCGCTGCTGCCATGCCTTCCCTCTTCGCCGCCGCCGCTTGCAACTCGTCCGAATGGTTGGCCGAGATGCGGATACTCCAGGGGAGAGGAATGGGACCGTGGAAGGGGTTGAGACAGAATATGGAAGAGGCGGAAAGAAAAGGTGAAGGATGGTGGGGAAAAGGGGGGGGGAAGAAAAAAAACGGGGTGGTGGTGAATAGCGCGAGAAAAAGAGAGAGAGAGAGAGAGAGAGAGAGAGAGAGAGAGAGAGAGAGAGAGAGAGAGAGAGAGAGAGAGAGAGAGAGAGAGACGAAGAGAGATATCGAGTCAGCGAAATGGTAGCATACAAGTAATGGAGAGAGAGAGAGAGAGAGAGAGAGAGAGAGAGAGAGAGAGAGAGAGAGAGAGAGAGAGAGAGAGAGAGAGAGCGAAAATCATGAGAAATGCTTTGCTGAAACGATCGCCCTCCATAAATATCTTAAGAAATGGTTTGTAAGGCGGCGGCGTCGGCGGAGGGGAAGGAGGAGGCGCAGAAGGCGAAGGCCTCGCCTCTCCCCTCCCTCCCTTTTGCCCGCCTCCTCCCGAATATGAAAGAGCAATACTGCCAGAGAGCAGCGCGAGGCTGTGGTACTGGTGGCAGTTGTCGAGGTGGCTAACCACCACGCCAGGCCGATGCGAGAGACAATGAAACACACACACACACACACAAACACAAACACACACACGTATGAAGCAGCCAATCAAAAGCTGTGACTAAAACATGGAATCAAAACTTATTAAGAATTCTTTGCTGATATGCAAAGGAAGAAAGGAGAGAAGAAGAGAAGTTGTTGAATTCTAAACATTGGATGATGCACATAATACAAAAAATGAATTAGTAGATTTATACTCAATACGTATTGTGCTGATGGTTTATCGTAGGTAAGTCTTGGAACACGACGGCGTGATGAGCCTTCCCCACGACGACCGTACGACCACTGAGCACGACGGCACGACCCTCGAACACGACGGAGAGACCAATTAACCGCGACGGTACGACCCCTCAAACACGACCATTGAGCACGACGGCACGACCCTCGAACACAAGGGTACGATCATTGAGTAAGACGGCACGACTCCTCGAACACGACCTCTGACCACGACGATACGACTTTTCGCGTACAATTTTTCCCTCACTTCGTCTGTATTAAAAGCCAACGGGGGAAAAATGGAAACTCTGAACTGAAGCTGATAATGAACCATGTTTATTTACCGTTCCCAACCGTTGTAAGTAAATGATGAGCGACTGGATCACTGTAAGTGATTATACCTGACGATTCTATTAACTGCCTAGTTCGTAATATAACTCAGCCGTTGAGTACAATAACTATATCAATCTACAAAGCCTATGACAGCTAATATACTATATGTATCAAACGATTTAGCCTCTGTTGAGGACGATATCCACTACAGCCAACAATATACCTTCCTCTAGCGACTATACTAACAATATCGAGCGCGATGTCTTCTATTTGCCAATACACTGACGATTAGCTACAACACACAAGCGTATGCCACTAATCATACAGACGAAAGCATACAACATACCCACCGCTGGCGACTCACTTGACCGGAGGACATCGCTTGCAGTCAGCGACTGGCATAACAGTGCCAGCGACCATTACCGAATATATACTGAAGCATACAATCCTGTAAGCGGGTTTGCGGACGATACGCGAGATACCTGCCATCAGCGACGATGCTGACTACATTGAACGACATGCAGCATTCCCCCGCGACCTCAGAGGGGTTATACGTGATACAAGGTGGGGAATGTAATAGCTACACTGTATGATGTAACGTGTATACTGAAGATACTATACGAGAGAGCCAAAGCCGTTACTATGTTACAAGAACATAACCCGTGCCAAGAACTGTTATCAGCTACAATGCAGGATACTAAATCTACCAGCGAATTCTTTTATGGAGTACGTCCTCTCTCCTTCAAGGACCCTCCTTCGGTTTGTATCTTCACTACGTGACTCCTACTGGCGACTAAGGATGATGCTAGTTAGGTCACCGCCAGCGAACGAGCCAGCCAGCCCGAGTCAGCGGCTACACCGACGGGCGCACGAGAGAACCTTTGCCAAAGAACGCCTCACCCAACCAACGAACTGTGACTTAAAGAAGACTAAAGAGGGAAAGGAACGAAGCGGGGTTTCCTCAAGTTATTTACGATGGGACTGGCGAGTGAAGCGGCCGTCTCTCTCCCTCTCTCCCCTCTCTCTCTCTCTCTCCTCGCATCTTCCCCTCGCTTCTCCACCCCATCCCTCCCACTTCAGCCTACTCTTCCTCTCCCAGCCCCCTTCCCCTCCCTTACTCCTCCCATCGTGATCTGGCGACATTTATCTTTATTAAATGCAACATTAAACGAAGTTCGAAGATACTGCCCCAGGCTGCTCCAGGCGGGGTGGCGTATGGTGCACGCTGGCGGTGTATGGTGTATATGCTGAGGGTGTATGGTGTATGCTTAATACATGCTGTGGCTGACTGGTGTTCGCTGGGAAACGTATACCGAACTTTTCTTCAAGTCTCCGCCCTACTTTTTTTGAGACGTTTCTCCTGCGTACGAACCGCGATGGTTGGAATGGCTAAGATCGGCCACCCTTCTCTGGGCCAGGCTGCATCAACGCAGGAGCAAAACAGACGACCAAATCAATGACGCAGATTCGGAGGCACAAGCCTCGTGATCGGGAGGAGTTATGCCGTCTGGTCCCGACGCCTTGTTTGTGTCGAGGGAGGAGAAGTTGTCTGTGAGGAGGTGCAGGTTCGTTATGTATCAATGACATCTGATGAAGCATCGATGGGCGTCACTTATTATGAAACTGTAACATAGAGGATCAAGGGTACAAGGGGTCATCTAGGGATAAAAGGCCTGTGCAAGGCTAAAAAGTCCTCGAGAAGACTGTGACTATAGACAAAGGCCCATGACATGCTGAAACCTGGCGAACGTCAACAATATAAAGGCTTAATCAATGCTTCAAAGGCTACCCAGCGATTCATTCCCGCGCACAGCAAACAAAAATTAATGTCTCACTAAAGCATGAAATCCTCATCATGCATATATATATATATATATATATATTCCGGCCACGCTTCCATTTTTCACGTGTCTTACAAAAAAAAAAAAAAAAAGGAAAAGTGGACCACAACGCGGAATTAACATAGTGTACGCGAGTCAGACACAGCGCCAAGAATTTCACTGCTGGCTCGTCCTTGTAATACACACCCACCCAGCTCACTTGTGTACTCGAAAAATCAAGAGGTTTACTCTTCGCCGTGGCAGAGACGTCCACTGGAATCGATACTGATGGGTTTCAAACGGGTTTCAAATCCTGATGACAACCATTAGCTGAGAAGTCAAGCTCAGCGTAAAGGAGACTCGCGTCGTCGTGGAACATCCAAATACAAGAAGGACTTCGAGGAATACGTGAGGCATTGGACACGCTCGTCTTCGTCTAACACGCTCACCCAAGTTCGTTCGCGGTCTTCGCTCGTGGTCTTCGCTGGTGGGTTTCGCTACTGGGTTTCGCTAGAGGGGTTTTGACGAGGGCTTCGCCAGCGGGTTTTATGAAATAAAACAAATGCCGTTGGCCGTAGGAGTGGCTGAGTGTGGGTCTGTATGGTGTGGTCTGAAGAATCGCCCGTCGCTGCCTCGAGTTATTTATGGGCCCCCGTGAATGGAGTCCTGTACACACGCCCGTCTGTTGGACGGATGAAAAGGCATGACGGAAAGATGCAAGCACGCATGCCTGACCACGTATGTGTGTGTCTGTCTCTTTTTATCACTTTACGTAAACGTATCCTCTCTCTCTCTCTCTCTCTCTCTCTCTCTCTCTCTCTCTCTCTCTCTCTCTATCTATCTATCTATCTATCTATTTATCTATCTATCTATCTATCTATATAAAAGACTGAGATACAGATCTCAAAGTGAACCTCCTACCCGGGGAACCAGTAGCTTTCAAAAGCCACCGTAGGTGAAATCATCCAGCGGGTCTCGAAGTTCATTGGCATTCTCAGCTGAGGTTAAGTCGTCCTCAGAGCCTGATGGCATCTAAGGCTTGGTTTAAACTTTGTCTTCAGACACTAATTCATCTTCCGCTTTGATATACACCAAACCGGACCCTCGTCGGCATGTGGTGACACCGCGAGTGGAAAAAAAAAAAGGTCACCAATGGCGAGGCTGTATCATCGGAAGTGCAAGTCTCCGTCAAAGAACTTCTGACTCCATAGGAGTCCAAACTCCCCTGCTGCTGGAAGCAGCGCAGCTCTGGGTTGCACGAACACACCTTGGAAAGACGACCTTGTAAGACGAGATCTCTTTCTTAGGAAGAGATCCCGAGATAATTACATATGGATAGAAAGACAGATAAGATAGATAGACCAAAAGATAGACAGATAGATGTACTTCTGCGTATACGCATACAGTTATGTAGATACGCATGTATACAGTGTAATATCACTGTGACCGTTCGGTCTGTATTACGGACCTTGGCAAGCTGGGGAGGACAACCCAGAAGAGAGGAAAAAATAAGAGAAAATTAATGATTGTCGGAGACACAGGCCTTTATCAGGATTGATCGCTCCCCGGGAGAGAGATGGCCCCCCAGTACTTTCCTTCTAACAACGGAACGGGAGTATGGAATGGAGTGGGAGTGGTATCTTGGAGAGGGCAAGGAGGGATGGGGGAAAGTGGGGGATTGTGGGTCAGGATAGGAGTTGCGGACAAAGGATGGAATACTGGAATAGGGATGGCTAGAGAGGAAAAAAAATATGTGTATAAAAGACATCCCAACTAGGGATTAAAACTGAGATCTGCTGCGGGACTCAGACGTATGGAATAAAAAAAAACAAAAAAGGATAGAGGAGAGAAAAAAAAATATATATATATATACACACAAGAGTAACTGAGTTTCCCCGATGTGAGGTGCAAGCCGAAACGTAAATCCTGTGGGACGGTGAACATACTGGGAGAAAATATAAAAAAAAATGGGGAAGGGTTTTTCTGTTACCACTGGTATGGGGCTGTGGGTGTAAGGGGATGGACGCATGGGTGTGTAGGGGATGGACGCAAGGGTGTAAGAGGGGGGAGGGAGGAATGAAAAACCATGTGTGTACGGGACCGGAACGGAACGGAACAGTGCGATGGAAGAGGGATTGTGTGGAGTGTATGCGATGGCGTGCGTTCCCGTGAAGAAGAGATGGAGACTGGCATAATGAAGATGGAGGCCTGGTACACGTAGTGATGGAGTTACGATGGCAAGGTGGTTGGGGGTTTTCCAGCAGTGATGGAGATTCAGTGGGATGGTGGTAACCTAAAAGAGAGGGAAGTGTAAAATGGTCGAAAGAACAAAGGGAAAATTTGAAAAAAAAAAAAAAAAGATAGAAAATGCAATGCGGAGATTGAAGTGAAATAGAAAAAAAGATGTGTGTAAGTATAATTTATAAAGTTAGATTACTTTAGAGAATCCAGGTCCTGTTCTGATTTTCCAGCAAAATTAGAAAAAAAAAAAAAAAAACCCGTTGGATAAGAAATACAAAATATTCTTTTCGGTCTTTCCTGAGGGAAACAGTCAAAGGAATAGAGACTCAGTCCAGTACAGAACACAATCCACCTTCTTTAAAGGCTTCCGTTTTCTCGCTAAAAAAGAAAAAAAAAAAATCCTCTGTGAAACATAAAAAGCGGAGGAAAAACTATGGTAAACTTCACTAAACTAAACCTCTCTCTCTCTCTCTCTCTCTCTCTCTCTCTCTCTCTCTCTCTCTCTCTCTCTCTCTCTCTCTCTCTCTCTGTGTCTTCACTATACCAGTGTGTGTGTGTCACTATCCCTCACTATACTCGTTGATAAGAAGACCTCACTCAGCTTCACCTTCACTATCACCGACCACACGACGTTTTCTGCTGCTTCCCCCGTATTCAGTAACCTCTGAGACAACCACACCCTGACCACCACAATAACCACAGGGGTAACCGTCTACAACACCCCTGGACCACATCTATAGAACGAATCACACAACCATCACAACCACAGAAACGACGCCACCGCTGACATAAGCCATGCCTCACCCCTCATTTCACGGCAGTTACCCCCACAAAGCCAATGCCAGACAAAGAAACGACGGACGAATATATACTTCACCATATCAACTACATCAATGACCCCATTATCACTACCACAGCAAATCTACAACCTTTACCCACACCAAGAGAAACACAGTATTTCCTCCGGCAACCAAGGGACCTCTCGGCAACCTCTACAACCACAAACAACTACAACCACAGCAACTAAACTACCATATAAAACCCATTAACTATCCCCACAACCAGAACAACAAATAAACAACCCAACCACCAGAACTACAACTACCACCCATGGACTTGAAAAAAATTGCATCAACTCCTCTAACAACCACGTAAACTACCCAACCACCACAACCATATCAAACACCAAACCACAACCCTATCAACTCACCTACCACACATCACAACCACATCATCATCCATGCCAACACATCCTCTCCCTATTTACCCACCCATCTACCACAACCACAGTAACTAGCGCCCCTCCCTTCCTCTCCCTGCCGAACATCACCACCGCACAATCTACAATCATCGCCTCTCCCCACGACAGGAGCACTGCTTCCCTCTCCACAACCACACCCTCACCATGACTTCTCTGCCAATTATGAGACTCTGTTCAAAGCGCATTACTGCTCTCCTTCCTCCCTCTCCTCTCCTCTTGTTTCTTCACACCATCATCTTTCCTCCTCTCAACATTTAAGTACCTATCTAGTCATACCTTTCCATCTATTCATCTATCTATCTATCTATCTATCTATCTATCTATATATATATATATATATATATATATATATATATATATATATATATATATATATATATATTTATATACCTTTACCTTCATGACCCTGAATTCCTTCCTATGGGGCTCTCACGAGGCTCAGGGAGCCAGCCCTTTCCACCGAGCGAGACAACAGGTCAAGTGTGGTGATAGTGTGTGCGTGTGGCTTTGTGATGTCAGTGTAGGACACCTGAGAAGTATAAAAAGTTCTGCGTATTGAAGTGTAGGAGCCACAACTAGGGTATGAGGGGGGGGGGGGGGGGGGGGACTTGTGAGGTGTTGAATCCCTGTATTGTGTGTGTGCGCGTGTGTGTGTGTGTGTGTGTGTATACACAAGTAAACATCGTTATCATCATCATTATTGAGAAATTGGACATAAGAATAATTTAATCTTAAAGTTAGACAAACACACGTCTAATGTCACTTTGACATGGATCGGATGAGTGACTACCCTGCTGACAGAGGATGCTAATCGACAGAAGGTGGAACGCGTTTGAGGAAAGGGACGAGGGCGAGGCACACGACACATCTCTCGAAAACCCTCCACAATCCGTCCACTCAAAGCTGCGTTTCCGTCTCGAGAAACGTTCACAGAAAACGTTCGCGCACGAAGACCTGATAATGATGCGTGTAGCTTTCAATGGCTTTCC
>NC_092258.1:5005000-5007500 GCF_036320965.1 Panulirus ornatus
GGGGGCGAAAAGGGGGGGGGGTTTAGGGGGGGGAAATTTTTTTTGTGGGGTAAAAAAAAAAATCAAAAAAAAAAAAAAAAAAAAAAGTGGGGAAAAAAAAAAAAAAGGGAAAAAAGGGGGGGAAAAATTTTTTTTTTCCCCAAAAAAAAGGGGGTTTTAGGCAAAGGGAAACCCCCCGGGCCCGGGGGGGGGTGGGGGGGTTTCCCCGGGGGCCCCCTTTTCCCCATAGCCCCTTCCGGGCGGGGTTGGGTTTTTCCCCCCCCCCTGGTTTTAAAAGGAGTGGGCCCAAAGGGGAAAACCGGGGGGTTTTGGGGTTTGGGGGGGGGGGGGGAGGGAAAAGGGGGGAGCCGGGAAAATGGTTCCCTTGGGGGGAAAAGGGATCCCTTTTTTTTTTAAAAAAACTTTTAAAAAAATTTTTGGGGGGGGGGGTTTTTTTTTTTGGGGGGGAAAAGGGGGGGGGGGTTTTAAGGGGCCCTTTTTTTGGGGGGGGAAAAAGGGGGTTGGGGGGTTTTGGGGGGGGGGGGGCCCCCAAAAAGGGGGGGGGGGGGGGGGGGGGGGGGGGGGGGGGGGGGGGGGTTTTTTTTGGGGGAAAATGGAAAATTTTCGGAAAAAACCAAGTTTGGCCCCTTTTTTAAAAGCGATTTTCGGAAAAAAAAAGGGGTTTTGGGCGATTTGAGGGGGGGGGGAAGGGGGCCGGAGGGAAAGGAAGAAAAGAAAAAAAAATCCTCGAAGATTTCTGTTTTTTAAAATTCATAAACCCAACTCCAAAATTTTAAAAAAGGGGAGGCATGTTAAGGAGTTTGGCCACCTCCATATAAACATTCTGGAGTAAGTGAGAATCGTCTATTCCGCAGCTGATTCCATGATATTCAGAGGAATGCTCTTAAGGTCTCTACACCCTAAAAATTCCAGAGACCAAACAGGGTCCTTAAAAGGAGATCGTAGGCGCCATGACCGAACCAGTCTGTCTGTTAGCACTACATGAGGAAAGTACAGATCCCGAAACTCGACATACACACACATGCCTTTAGCAGAGGTTCCAGACCCACGTTCCAGGACTGGGCTTGACCTGCGGAGGAGGACGAGGACCACGACGAGAAGGAAGAGGAGGAGGAGGAGGAGGAGTAGGTTGGTACTGGCCACACATGAATTTCCAGGCCTGGAAGTAGCCTGGAGGCATCACATCGGAGAAGAATCAACTGGCCACTGGTCTGAGAGCTGCTGTAAGGCCGGGGGAGGTAGCGGAGACGTTGGGAGAGGCAAGGGCGGGAGGAGGGGAGGGGGTACCTGTAGAGTGCAAGTTAAAGCTGCACGTTGAGTGAGCCACTTACACTACTCCCTCCCTCCCTCCCTTCCTTCCTTTCTTTCTTCTTTATCCCTCCTTATTCTTCTTATTTCCTTTCTTCACCTTCTCTCTTGTGCCTTCTTGTTCATACGTATCATTTCCCCTTCCCAGCCGATGATTCGTACCCTATCACCTCTTTTCCCACGCCTTACACACCCCCTCCTTTTCCCCCACCATCTTCAGCGACCTCCCTCCCTCGCCCCTCCCGTCTTCCAGCTTAACCCCACCACAACCACCAGCGCCGCCACCCCGCCGCCGCCTCCTTCCCCCAACCACCGCTACCACTGCCACCAAGACGATCACCGTCACTTCTACAATCACCATCGCTACCACAACGCTACCACAACTACCACAAATAGACAACAACATTACCACCACCCACCACTACTATCGTCAACAACACCACAACCACCACAGCCACCATTACCACCACAACTACATTCAATCACCATCATCACCATCACTACCACCTCCACCTACCATCACCACCACAACCCCTCCACCACACCCCTCCAACACACCACCAGTTTTCTTACTGTTTTTCTAACCTTCACAATAAAACTTCCAACATTATTTTCTCTTCTCTTAATC
Organism: Panulirus ornatus; assembly: GCF_036320965.1. Taxonomy (NCBI): domain Eukaryota; kingdom Metazoa; phylum Arthropoda; class Malacostraca; order Decapoda; family Palinuridae; genus Panulirus; species Panulirus ornatus. The sequence goes on from NC_092258.1 coordinate 5,006,937, forward strand.
CTTTATTTATCTTGCTATCCTTCTCTGGAGTTCTGCTTCATACCTCCCTACCCATCATCTTGCCTTACGCTTCTCCTTCTCTTTATACATTATTCCCCTTTACTGCTTTCTTTCTCTCTTTTAAGTTTTCCCCCTTACTCTCTCTCTCTCTCTCTCTCTCTCTCTCTCTCTCTCTCTCTCTCTCTCTCTCTCTCTCTCTCTCTCCCCTGCCACTGGCGCTCTTGCCTCACCCCACCCCTCGCCATGCCAGTACCCTATAGATCTTCCCAAACCCCCACCCACCCCAACTCGACCACCACCCACCCACCCTCCCCACCAGCTGGCAAGCAGGCAAGCAGATGGTAACAAAGTTACGACAGCTCCCTGGCCTCTCTGCCCCTTAAAGCCTCACCTCCCACGCCCTTGCCCCTCCCTCTTCCCCACTTCTCCCTCTCTTCCTCCTCCTCCTCCCTTACCCCTTCCAAACCCCACCTTTCCTAGACACACAGGTGGTAATAGTGGCCCTCAGGTGGCAGGACGTGTGTGGTGGGTAGGAAGACTCGAGATTTATATTATGGTTCGTAG
>NC_092258.1:5015000-5022500 GCF_036320965.1 Panulirus ornatus
CTACAACGATATGAGACATACCTACATACTGACATCAGACAATATCTAACTTTCACTACCTACTCTCTAACAAAATTAGTCACCGACTAACTAACGAACGTGTCTCCATCCTAGTGCCAGTTCGCCCACTCTGGCATCATCGTAATTTACTCGAACGCATTTGCCTTCACTCACTGCATCATTCAGTAATTAGCAAAGCATGACTACGCAGAAGGGGATGAACGCGTCCACGTTCGCACCGTAACATGCCAGCCAGCCAGAGTGGCAAGCCTACTATCGCTATGTCACTCATACTCAAGAAGTGGACAACCTCGCGGAGTGGATGCGATTGCTGACATCTTCCGATTTTCCGTAAGCGCTTGTCACCGACGAAGAACAAAGTCAGATAAAGTGACGAAAAAAGTTAAGAAAAAAAATTTTTTTTTTTTAAAGGTGATCAATGATGCCTCGGCCTTTATTCCATGCTCACCGAAGGCCTATTTTCAATCATGATTATTCATAGAAGAGATATGTCGCGCATTCCTCATACTTATTTCTTTCTCTTTTTTTATACACCGAGCAATTACGTGATGTGACAATACATCTAACTCATCCAAAAATTCTTTTATCTTCCATTTCTCTCCATATCTTTATAGTCATTCATTCAAATGCGTCGGGTAAAAATGATGTATCAAATCAACCCGACCCGCAACTGGATTTCGTTGCTCTATGCGCTACATTCTCCCATCGTCTTGTTTTTCATTGCGAGGCCCAGCACTCTCGTATGCAAGGCCAAAAGACACCTGAAAATATTCTTCCTGGAAAATACGAGGAGGTTCTTGGTCGCCATGGAGACCACGGGCAGCACACAGCCTTAAGGTAAACCTGCCTGGGTAAAAGTATGGCTTAAATCACCTGAAATCTGATCACGTAGCTAAATGGCAAGGTGAAGCTTCTCGACTTATAACGTAGGAAAATGTAAGAAGAGTCGAACTTTACGAACTCACAGAGACGATAGTAATAATAATAATAATAATAATAATAATAATAATAATAATAATAATAATAATAATAATAATAATAATATTAAAATGTAATATTAATAGTAATAATAATAACAATCATAATAGAATATAAATACTAATGCACAAAATAGACGAAGGTGTACCCAGAAAACGGTCAATATGTCGGGACGTAAGTCAGATATTCACACACCATCCGCAAATCAGGTACAATGATAATATTGAAAAATAGACACATAATAAACCATACAGTGTGTTAACCTGGGCTGCGCTGTACACGAAGAATATTCACCTATCATCAACTGCCGATCAAAACTATACGAAAGCCCTCAAACACCCACAACAACAGCCAAATATACAAGTTCCAGTATATCTCAACTCGCCAAGAAACACTAGGTCCCACAGCTTGCAGTATGGCATTATATCCGCTGTAAAGGCGGGTAGAAAGGGAGGGAGGGAGGAAGGACAAGCACCGGGCAACTCCAGTGCTTTCTCTCCTCTTTTATTGGTTCACCACATGTTCTCTACCATCCAACAATCACACAATCGGCCTAACTTACAATTCCAAAAATGTCTCCATGACATGATTGTAGAACTGACTGCCATTTTCTTTCTTACAGATAGGAGTCCTATCGATCGATTTTATCTCTAGTTATCTTCAAACCCTATCGCCACCTTCCTCAAGAGACGAACCCTTATAAGGCAATTCTACAACTTTGGAACTCACACCTTCAGTTTACACGGGAACTGAAGAACCAAAACCCTTGCAATCAACAAGAAGGCAAGTCTCTAACAGTGAGGTTATCATGTGGTAAGGGTTTAGGGGGCCGTGTATCATGGGTTGGAAGAAGGGGGCGCGGTAGTAGGAAGGGGGTTGGTTTCGATCGAACTCTTGGTAATAGACAATGACCTTCACCCTTGACCTTTTCTAGGATTAGCCTGACCCCTTATTACTCTCTCCCCTCCCGCCCTCTTCTCTCTCAAGCTCTGCAATATGGCAAACCATTGTACACACTGTACCTTCCCATTGATCCGTCCCTCTACTGCTCTGCCAGCTCTCCGACTACAATTTCTAACCAAGATTCTAAAGGCACTTTTGTGCTCACTCTGGTGCAAGGACAACTAGCACCCTCCTCGCTAACCTTCAGTAGCCTAACTTTGGGGGCTCAAAATTTCTCGACCCTCTTTACTTTGCTTTCATGCTTGGAGCATTTTCACCAAGCATAACATAGTGCAATTCTTTGTCTACTTGACTTCGTGTCATTAAGCGTTGATCTCTTCGGATCAACACGTATTCTAATCCTCTTTGCGAGGGATTTTTCAGCATATATCATGAGATATTAGTCGGGGGGAGGTTCACAGTGGAGTCGAGGCCCTTTCATTTTCTGCCCTTAAAGGTCTATAACAAATGATTAAAACTCCCAACGTAAGTTTTGCCCTATCGTTACGACCACTCGTCCAACACTCAACTCCTCATTTACCTCTGAATCCTCCCACTGAACGAACATACATCATTTCTGCGATTTTCGGGGTCATCCGACCACTACCTTATGTCGATCACTTCCAACTAGGCGCGTCCATCCGCTATTCCTTCCCCCAACCACCACCACCACGCCAACACTAGCACTTTGGAGGGGCTTAGCGGTCACCCTCGCGCTGTTTTACTTTCTTTTTTTTTTTAAATCACCTTTCGAACTAGCCTTGTTCTACTGGCCGAGACTCCTCCAGCTGTGCAGACCGCATATTGGAGGTTATCTCGGCTGGCGCGGGATCCTAAGTCACTTCCGCTAATGGACAGTTTATCGTCTCAGTCATTTTATCATCATCCCTCCTTCCCACCACAGCCTGGGATCAGCCCAGGCTGAGGGGGTAGAGGACACACACCCTCCCCCGATGACTTCATCAGGGATAGTCCGATCGCTCTTGCTCTGATGCCTCTCCCGTCAGAGGTCTCAGGGCGTACTGCCACATGAAACTCGCCCTCTCTCCTGAGTCCCTCTCTCTTCATTACAGCCACAAAAATCGTCGTAAAACTGTTATTCGTGGAATCAAGCACTCAATCATAAGAAGAAGAAAAGCGCTAGTTTGGCTTTTTTAAAAGCAAAATCCCTCTGGTTCTTAACAAAAGCACAATAAACAATGTCTTTTAAGTCAACCTCTCCTCCTTTCTTTGGCGCGAAAGTCCAGTTCCTTTCCTATACATCTTCCTAACACTCGTAGTTTCCCTACATTTTTATCATAAACATGATGGACAAGACCATATCCTCCTCTCTCACCTGCAGACCCCACTTAATGAACATCACATGACCTGCTTTTCATAAGCATGGTTTACTGAACTGCTGTCCTGACGACTTCTCTTGCAAGCTTTTTCAATCCATCGCAACTCCGCCGGCCTCTCCGTGCTCTATGGCTCCATTTTAGCCAGGCTCTCTAGGGCTGTCCACCCGTGCACCTGTGCTATGCACGCACCTCTGTTACTGCATCCCCATACTCTGTGTGGAGAGCTACCACACGAGGATTGACCGTTATGATCCCTCCTTCTCTTTCTTGAAACGAGGAGGCAGTGGAATTATCTTCCCTCTTCAGTCTTTCCCTCCTGCCACAACCTTTAAGAGTCAGGTCTGTAAAAACTTAAGGGAACTGCAAACTGATTCCATTCTTTCGCTCGAACTCCATTTTTTTCTTCCATCCCCGGAGGACCCTGATTAGGGCATGTTTCTGCCCGCGCAGTGTCAGTTGCTGCATGAAAAAAGACACTTGTAGATGCTCTCTCTCTCTCTCTCTCTCTCTCTCTCTCTCTCTCTCTCTCTCTCTCTCTGAAGTTCATGCGGTAGACATTTAAAAAAAGAAAAAACTATAGACTAGAAGCTGAGGTCAATCCTTGTAGAACCTCGGGCTGAGAAACTACGCCAGACTAGCGAAGGCGGATAGAAAACATGATAATCCATCGCGCAACACCTGAGGTGGAGGGTGAGGGGAGGGTGCCTACGCCCTATACCTTCCAGAGTCTGGCAAACTTCTGTCGCAGGTATTCGTAAATAGGGACTCCACTTGCCCGCCGACTCGCAGGGCCCCTCCCACTCACACGCCAGTATGTTTGGCCCGCTCCCCGCTATCCCAACACGTACCCTCACTAATGTCCCGGGACCCTGACCTCCTTCTCACCACGTACTCTCGTCAAAATGGCTTCCTAACTTGCAGCATGACGAACTTAACTTATGTTCCTCTTGTTCCTTCCTCCTTAATATCATCGTCTTGCTCTTTCCTTTTTTCCTTCTTTTATCTTTACCTTCAACTTCTTCCACAGGGTCACTTCTCTATACACTTTCCTCTTTAGTCTTCTCTTTTCTTCTTCTTCCTTACTCTCTTCCTCACATCCACACGCTCCTTTTCCTCCTTTTTCTTTTTACACTTCCTATCTTAAGCCTCCTCTCCCGTTTCGTAGTCCCTCTTCCAACTTCTTCTTCCTCTGGTTTTCCTCCATCTGTCTTCACTCCCTCCCCTTACCATCCTAGTCTTTCTCTTCCCCTGCATCCTGCTTTCTTTACTCTCTCTCTCTCTCTCTCTCTCTCTCTCTCTCTCTCTCTCTCTCTCTCTCTCTCTCTCTCTCTCTCTACCTCCTACTGTCCCACCAGCTAATCCTCTTCTTTCTCAATCTTTTACATTACACAAAGCAAGACCATCCCCAAGCCCCTCCTAAATATATTCACAAAATGGCAAGGAAACACTTGATTCACGCAGCAAAAAAAAAAAAAAAAAAAGCACGCACAATACACCATTAACGATTCACGCACACACAAAAAAGGTATTTGCGTGGTTAAAGAACATTTATAACATCGTAAAGAGGTTTATAAAATCACTTAAAAGATGGTCCACTGTCAGGAAACAATAATGGTATTATGATGTTTACCGTAATGAAAAGTCTGTGTTCGTCATCATGAAAAACTTGTTCAGCGTCATGAAAAAAAAGTGTCTCCAACGTCATGAAAAACGTCGTGAAAAAAATGACCTCAAGGCCAAAGAAAAAAAAGCTTTGAAAAACAAAGTGTTCAAGTCTATGACACACACACAAAAAAAAAATGCGCCCAGTATAATGAAACATTCGTTCAGCTTCACAAAAAATGAGCTCACCGTCTTTTAAAAAATGTGTTCAACGTCAGTAAAAGAAAAAAAAAGTTGAACGTCATGAAGAAAAAAAAAATGTCCAGCGTCTTGAGAAATGTCTTCTTCTACGTCAAGAAAAGAAATGTGACGGCGGCGAAAAATGTCTTCAACGTCAAGAAAAAAAATGTGACAGTCGCGGAAAATGTCAACATAAAGAAAAACGACTTCATCATCCTGAAATAAGTATTCGATATGAAAAATGCCTTCAGCAACACGAAAAATGCGCTCGCAGTCGTTTAAAACCAGTTCATTGTCATTAAAATGAAATTAAAAAATCCGTTCCAAGAAAGAAAGAGAAAAAAAAACATTACTTTTTTTTCCTACTGGGATGGAAAACAACGCTTGTCTAACGTTAGGAAAAAATGAATGCGTGAGTAAGTTTCTTAATGCTGAATAATAATAATAATAATGATAATAAAGATAATAGTAATAATAATAATAATAATAATAATAATAATAATAATAATAATAATAATAATAATAATGAGAAGAAGAATAAGAAGAAGAAGAAGAAGAAGAAGAAGAAGAAGAAGAAGAAGAAGAAGAAAAAAAAAAAAAAAAGAGAAAGAAGAAGAAATAAAGATAACAAAATTGTTGATAATGATAATAATAATAATAATAATAATAATGATAAGAAGAAGAAGTAAGGGAAGAAGAAATAATAATAATAATAACAAAAAAACTGATAATAATAATAATAATAATAATAATGATAATAATAATAATAATAATAATAATAATAATAATAATAATAATGATAATAATAATAATAATAATAATAATAATAATAATAATAATAATAATAATAACAATAATAATAATAATAATGATAATAATAATAATAATAATAATAATAATAATAATAATAATAATAATAAAGCAAGACAGAAATAAAATCATCACATCAAAAAAATGTCTTGACAAAATTCTTTAAAGATCTTTTAACACGACGGTACGATATCGGGGAACCACGGTACAACTCTCCAAGTACGACGGTACGACCTCAGGCACGACGGTACGACCCCAGGCACGACGGTACGACCCCACCGAGTTACGACGATCTATCCGGTTTTGAGTCGCGCCGCGTCGCCGTCGCCGCTCAATCGTCGTAGCGCCGCCGCGCTCAAACGGGGTCGTACGTGCTCAAAAGGTCGTACTGTCGTGCCCATACGTCTCGTGCGTGCTCAAGAAATCAAAATCATCTAGAAACATGAAATAATCCAGATCAACAATGATTATCATCATGACTAAAGCAAAAGAAATTATAAAAAAAAAAAAATATATATATATATATATATATATATATACATATATCCTCCTCTCAAACTCATCATCGTCGAAAGTGTACACGTCGCAGAAACACCTTTCACGAAAACACACAACCCAGAACGAAACACAGACAATCAGCGCAAACGTGGCCCCCTCCCCTCCGCCGAGCACAGCGCGAACACCCAACCCTCACCCGGACCGAGGGAGCTGGTGCCGACATTGAGAAAGCCGACGACCGGAGTTAATTCGGGTATGACCCGGGTTCCTCTGGGGGGGGGGGGGAGGGGGTTATAATGAGAGAGAGCATCTACGTCAGCTTGTGTTTATGCCACAGTACAGCCAGTCAACACAACACATAACATCAACGCAACGCGGAGATAGCTCTCCACTGGCGGAGGAGGAGGGATTCTAAAGAACGCATCTGCATCCATAGACGCTGGCGGGAGAGCCAGGGTTGATGTGGAGGGGGGAAAAGAGGGAAGGAAGGGGGGGGGGGGGAACACTCGTGGCCTGATTGGACGCTAGGTGACACTGGCTGACCAATTAGAAGCAAGACTTAGCACCGACTGACCAATGAAAAAAGAACTTCGTCTACCCAATCCTCCTTCTATCTTCACTACACCTTCGGTTCGTCATAAATCACACATAACAAAACACCGTAGCGCAGATCTGTTTCGCCTTCCCTATAGGATAATTCATCTATCTAACAAATCGTCCCCGTAATTCATTTAGAGATAAAAAAAAAAAGGAATATAAATATAAATAAAAGAGGCGCAGACGTTTCGAACCGGAGAAGCCGAAGGGCAAGAAAAATTTAGAAAAGGTATGAGTAAGGGGGAGGAGGCGTCTGTGCCCTCAGACTTGTCCTTGCCTGCGGGAGGTAACGAGTGTCAACCCTCAGGGAGGAGAGGAGGGGCAACAGGTCCATCAGATACAAGGTGTTGCTGACACTCACTGCCACTCAGGTACGGCAACAGGTCCATCAGGTATCACTTGTCATTGCCACTAAAGCCTCCCCCCTCCCCACTTCCCTCCTCCTCCCTTCCCTCCCCCCACGCAACAGGTC
>NC_092258.1:5025000-5027500 GCF_036320965.1 Panulirus ornatus
GAGACCCGGGCTTTCCTAAGACCCTGTGGAAGACATGCAAAAAGGAAGACGGGAAGACTAGGTCGGATCGGCCCCGCTTCACACGTGACTCCCTCCACAAGTATTGATCAGTGCATTGCCCGCCTGCAACCCTTGCAACTTTCTGCTACCAACCACACACACACACACACACACACACACACACACACACACACACACACACACACACACACTCTCTCACTCTCTCTCAAGTTTTTCTTCTCCCTTGCCACTCAGCCTCACAACGTCATCTAGCGCGGAGGTGATGTACTTGTTAAGCGAGGTATTCCTGTGAGGAAAATGCCGCAGTCAGGGCGTGAGAGGTTAGGAAGAGAGAGGGAGGGAGGGAGAGAGAGAGCTTGCAGGTTTGTGAGAGAGTGTCGGGAGAGTGGGAGGAGGAGGAGGACGGGGGGGTCTACAGACATCTTTTTGTACTCCTTCACGACGGGAAGGCTATGCCAGTGCCTTGATGTGCGGTAGCCTCCCGCACTTTTCCCTCCTCCCCTTCCCCAGCCTTGGCTCTAAACCCATCCTCCGCCACGGTCGACACAAGGCCGTGCAAGGGCCGTACATGGAACGATGAAACAGACGATGGTGGTTATCTTACATATGTGGCGGAGGATAAGATCACTTGGGAGAGGCTGCTGGGGTTGGGGGGAGGGTGGGGGACGGGGACGTAGGAGGAGGGCCGAGGGAGAGGAGAAAAGCGAGAGTGGTGGGGGGGGGGGGGAAAGAGAGCCGAGACCCGTGTAGCTGGAGAGAGAGAGAGAGAGAGAGAGAGAGAGAGAGAGAGAGAGAGAGAGAGAGAGAGAGAGAGAGAGAGAGAGGCAAGGCGCCCCCTCCTCCGACCAAAGGATCTTCTTCCATTCTTTCTCCTTCGTGACATCCTGAAGCGCCCATGACAGGTCAACTTGTTGCTAGGCACAAGCTCCTCTGTGATCATCTCGTGTCCTGGCCGAGCTCAAATTAATAATTCAGACCTCACACCGCTACCGTCACTTCCGCCAACCAAAGGGCCAAGTCAAGTCAGAGGGAAGTGAGGCTTGTGTGTGTGTGTGTGTGTGTGTGTGTGTGTGTGTGTATAAAATGCATTAGTAAGCGGCCGGTGGGATGATTGGCCAGCCGCGGACGCTAATGACAGAGCGTGTTAAGCACAGACACACACACACACACACACGGGAGGAGTGAGTGTGTGGGGAGGGGGGAGGGCATCGCCTGACATCTCATTCATTAGCCAAGAGAGCAGCGGCTGAGGTCGCGTGAGCCGTCCTGTGCATTCGTGACGGCTCGGGAAGCTCCCGTCCTCCACACTTGACAGTATGTCTCTCGTTTAAACGGTCCCGCCGCTGCAATTAAGCATGAATACCTAATTACACACTCCCGGTCTCACTCACTCTCTCTCTCTCTCTCTCACTCACTCGCCCATTCCCTCTCCCTCTCCCACTCTCTCCTACCACTTTTCAGGGAGACCTTATACAGTCCTTCGCCACCACACACTGGGGACATCCGACAGCCGCCCCTCTTCACCACTGTGGAGGAAAACACCTCCGGAATCGTCGGAAAAGCACAAATACGTCTTGGAGCACCGTGGCCGAAACTTTAAAAATCTAAACAAAGACGGTAGGGGCGGCTATTCTCATGACCGATACAACCCCTTTAACCAGTGTGCGGGGGACGGCCGGGTCGGGGGGAGGGGAGGAGGGGAAAGGCGGGGGGGAGGAGGGTATCCGTGGGGGTGGGGGGAGGGTAGAATCTGGGTCCGCGGGCGTGTGTGTGTGTGTGTGTGTGCGTGTGTGTGTGTGTGTGTGTGTGAGTGTGTGCGTGTGTGTGTGTGTGTGTGTGTGGGTTCGTTCGTCTGTGTTCATCGGGCTCCACTTGCAAATTAGCTCAATGAGTGGCAACACGTGGTCCGGGGGGAGAGAGAGGAGAGGGGGGGGAGGGGTTTGTTTACATGGGATTAACAGGCTCACTTCCAGGCCCGTAATGCACGTGGAATTTACGTCAATTTTTTCTTACACTGTGCTTGATCTCTTGATCCACGTTAGAAGGATACATAGACATGCGTTTTTTTTTTTTTTTGCTTTTTTTTTGAAGTCTGCCGTAGTTCACTATAGACACACACGCACACATACACGCACACAGGTCGTCATATTTCCAGATCTTGGCGTATACACTATGCAGTCTTGAACACCGTCGATGGCTTGTGTAGGTTCCTTGGGAGATATATATATATTATATATATGTATATATATATATACATATATATATATACAAATATGTATATTTTTTTCCGCACACAGAGAGGCACTTACTACAACACCAGAACTTGCACTTCACGGGGAGGGGTGGGACACCCCGAAAAAAAAAGGAGAGAGAGGAGGAGGAGGAGGAGGAAGAGACAGTCTGACTGGCATAAGGCCAAAGCACGTCTAGGACGGGAGAAGAAGACAACACACGGAGACCTACCCCTCCGGCACCGTCA
>NC_092258.1:5032500-5055000 GCF_036320965.1 Panulirus ornatus
CTCCATCTTTCCACCTCCAATTTGGTCTCCCTCTTCTCCTCGTTCCCTCCACCTCCGACACATATATCCTCTTGGTCAATCTCTCCTCACTCATTCTCTCCATGTGCCCAAACCATTTCAAAACACCCTCTTCTGCTCTCTCGACCACGCTCTTTTTATTTCCACACATCTCTCTTACCCTTACGTTACTTACTCGATCAAACCACCTCACACCACACATTGTCCTCAAACATCTCATTTCCAGCACATCCATCCTCCTGCGCACATCTCTATCCATAGCCCACGCCTCGCAACCATACAGCATTGTTGGAACCACTATTCCCTCAAACATACCCATTTTTGCTTTCCGAGATAATGTTCTCGACTTCCACACATTTTTCAAGGCTCCCAAAATTTTCGCCCCCTCCCCCACCCTATGATCCACTTCCGCTTCCATGGTTCCATCCGCTGACAGATCCACTCCCAGATATCTAAAACACTTCACTTCCTCCAGTTTTTCTCCATTCAAACTCACCTCCCAATTGACTTGACCCTCACCCCTACTGTACCTAATAACCTTGCTCTTATTCACATTTACTCTCAACTTTCTTCTTCCACACACTTTACCAAACTCAGTCACCAGCTTCTGCAGTTTCTCACATGAATCAGCCACCAGCGCTGTATCATCAGCGAACAACAATTGACTCACTTCCCAAGCTCTCTCATCCCCAACAGACTTCATACTTGCCCCTCTTTCCAGGACTCTTGCATTTACCTCCTTTACAACCCCATCCATAAACAAATTAAACAACCATGGAGACATCACACACCCCTGCCGCAAACCTACATTCACTGAGAACCAATCACTTTCCTCTCTTCCTACACGTACACATGCCTTACATCCTCGATAAAAACTTTTCACTGCTTCTAACAACTTTCCTCCCACACCATATATTCTTAATACCTTCCACAGAGCATCTCTATCAACTCTATCATATGCCTTCTCCAGATCCATAAATGCTACATACAAATCCATTTGCTTTTCTAAGTATTTCTCACATACATTCTTCAAAGCAAACACCTGATCCACACATCCTCTACCACTTCTGAAACCGCACTGCTCTTCCCCAATCTGATGCTCTGTACATGCCTTCACTCTCTCAATCAATACCCTCCCATATAATTTACCAGGAATATATATATATATATATATATATATATATATATATATATATATATATCTTTTTCTTTCAAACTATTCGCCATTTCCCGCATTAGCGAGGTAGCGTTAAGAACAGAGGCCTGGGCCTTTGAGGGAATACCCTCACCTGGCCCAATTCTCTGTTCCTTCTTTTGGAAAATTAAAAAAAACGAGAGGGGAGGATTTCCAGCCCCCCGCTCCCTCCCCTTTTAGTCGCCTTCTACGACACGCAGGGAATACGTGGGAAGTATTCTTTCTCCCCTATCCCCAGGGAAATATATATATATATATATATATATATATATATATATATATATATATATATATATATATATATATATAAGGGAACATGGGATGTCAGGGGTACAAAGAAAGGTAAATAGGCGACTGAATGTTAGTATATATGCCCAAGGAACCACCACAGATTTAACTGGAGGGAAGGAAGCTACACGTGAACATACGGAGGACATGTGAAGTAATTGGATCCCCCTTAACAGGTGCGAGAAGCAGCGGCAACAGCTGCCACACAGGTGCAAACACATGCAAAGCAGTAGCCAAGATTCACGTGTAGGGAACGAGGTGATTTCATCATTCTTGTCCCGAAAACGATACGTATGAATGCGGGCGTCCTTTTAAACAGCCGGATATAACCCAGATAAATTATATCAATTGAAGGCATCTTATAAGACGTTGGAATATATTATTGGAATTGTGCCATTCAATACGCGAAGCCGGATATTTATACCACGGGGCTAATACCCGAGGAGGGAGAGAGAGAGAGAGAGAGAGAGAGAGAGAGAGAGAGAGAGAGAGAGAGAGAGAGAGAGAGAGAGAGAGTTCTGGGTAAGTGTCGCATCGGCCCCGCCGAGCAAAAAAGGGGGGGCGAGAGGAGACGCTACCCCCCGGTGAGAATCAGGTGAGATGACTCCGTGAAAACGAGTTATCCAAAACAGATAATCTTTACATTTCTACACGGTAGTGGCCCAGGAGGACCTGTGGTTGTGAAGCGCACGGAAAAGGTTTTAAAGTTCTCCCGGGTTCTGTTGATGAAGGATTGGATAAACATGCGTCACGGCTTGGGTTAGCGACATCAAGATCATAAAAAAGAAAATGGGAAGACCTGGGTTGGAGAAAACTGACCTCGCCTCTTACATGCGAGAAGAGGTATGGGACAGACAGAGATATCTGATTGAGAATTAAGTACTGGGAAGATAGCAGAGATAAAGTGAGAGGAGAGATGAGGGGGGGAAAGAGCTATAGAGCGAACACAAAGGCCGGATAACTTCTGGGGAAAGGAGGTTAAGAAGGAGTAAATGAAATGTGGAAGTTTAGAGATGTGGCAGCGTGTGAGGCATGCCAAGAGTGTGGAGGAGGTTGTAGGTTCTTGGGAGCGAAACCGTGTAGAGTAAACAGAAAGATGGGAACACCCTGGTCCTCAGAGCCACACAGGAGAGTAGCCATACCACAAACCGGACGAGCAAAGATACTTAAAGGTGGGGTAAGTGAGGGAAGGAAAACGGAACGTATGAGGAGACAAGGGAGAGTTTAAAAACAGAAAAAGGAGGGCAAAATGGCATTATCAAGGGACACAAGGGAAAATGGAAAGAGACCTAATGTCGCAGAGATCCAGGCTTAATCACAATGCAAGTTTTTTTCTGTTCCCCGGAGTGAATCAAAGAACGACAAACTGAAATAACACGAAGATAAACAGAATACATTATCACGTAAAGTTTTATTTTTCTTCTGAACCGAAGAAGATAACAAACGGGTGGAATATCCTTAGTGCTTAGTTCTGTGGTTCCAATAGTTTTCGATTAATCACCCTGTTTTATATGGCTACCTTCACAAACACCCCAACCCATATGATTCCAAAATAACTATAAACTAATGAACACACAAAACTGGTGTGTGTGTGTGTGTGTGTGTGTGTGTGTTTAGCGTAGTTGTGACTATAAAAAAGTATACCTATTAACCTGAAGTGATCTTTCATAGGAAGCTGCAGGAAACTTTTAAAAAGTTTTTTATTTGAAATCAACGTGATGGATGAGGCTACGTAGCATAGCAGGGCCAAACACTGCGACAACCACATGAAATTGCTGAACGACCCCCTTCAGGGGGGTCACGACCCTTAACTTGGGAGCCCCTAGGTCAATGGGTGTTAGCAATACGATTAAAGGTATGATGACCTCTGGGTCAAGGTGGAAAAAAAGGGAAGCAAGTTGTGTGTTATATGAAGATTGCATTCAAGAAGGTTAGGGAACACGCTGAAGTGTATTTAAACTTGATATTGGAAGGTGATGATGATGAAGGAGAGAGAGAGAGAGAGAGAGAGAGAGAGAGAGAGAGAGAGAGAGAGAGAGAGAGAGAGAGAGAGCAAGCAAGATCGTCGCGAGGCCAATGTAAAGGAGTAGAAACTGACTCTTTGCAACTACTGTCACACTTGAGTGAAAAAAAAAAAATGGAAAGGAAAAAAAATTTTTTTTTACATCGACCTGCGGTTGTGTGGACCATAAGCATAAACATTAACTAAAGGAGAATAGCTATCCTGGAGTGAAATCACTGATATAAAACTTATGAATTCGATTAATAAGGGACGGGCTGGGATAGGCGCTGGACTGGAGATCTACGGCGTCAAAAGGGTGAGAGAAAACGAGCGAAAAACTCCGACAGCATCTCTGAAGACCGATCTAACAACAAAGAAAAATAATAATTTTTCTTGTTTAATTACGTATGGAATACGGGAAATCTTGTTTCCAGCACCGCACGCCGACTGGAGTGTAAATATAACAACGCCATATGTCCCCCCATATGTTCGGCTTTTTAAGCTAATGGTGTGATAAATAGAGAGAGAGAGAGAGAGAGAGAGAGAGAGAGAGAGAGAGAGAGAGAGAGAGAGAGAGAGAGAGAGAGAGAGAGAGAGAGAGAGAGAGAGAGAGAGATTGCGGGCCGGGAGTGGAAGAGCCGGTGTCGATTTAGAGGGAAGTGGAGAGGACTGGAGAGTTTCGGACGGGTGTGTTGCCATATGGAGATGGGCACACAGTACAATGTCTGTAAAATCAATCAGCGCACAGCTCCGCCTCAGACGCCAAGGGGAAGCTCGGGTGCGACGTCTATAGACAAGGGAGCAAGCATTAGTTCTATATATTTGTTTCCCCTGTTTAACCAGTGGTTAGGCGAGATACCACCTGATGTTAAGAGGACAGACAGATTCTTCATGACCCGTGTTCAAGGTGGGGGGGGTTGATGGTCACGGAGCCGCTGGGGAAGTTGGACGCCGGGGTGGTTTGCCGCTAGGAAAGGTTGGACGCTGGGAGGTTGTGCGCTGAGGGATATTGGGCGTTTGGGAAGTTGAACTTCGAAATGTTATGTACCTTTCGTGGGAAGTACTTTCCTGGCTAGTTTCCATCTACAGTATACATACATATATGCAGACATGTATACTTACAGACATACATTCATATATATATATATATATATATATATATATATATATATATATATATATATATATATATAATTTTCCGGTTATGTATCAACTGATAATCTAGTTTTAAAATATCTCATGTAAAAGACTGAAAGCATACGAAATGAGGAGTTCCCCACAACCTTGTCAATCCTCTTTCTGAGTAAAATGTATATATGTGTGTGTGTGTGTGTGAAAACCTGTCACGAATACAGTTGATTTTGCTAGTACAAAATAATTCTGGCCTAAAAAACAGGCCTTTCTTCAGCGGTACTAACTGTAGCCCCAGCTGAGAGGAGCCAGTGATGGGTCAGAATCGTTACAGAAATCATGACACAAATTATGACTAAACAAGTCGAAAATTTTTGACAAAAACTATGTCGAAAATTTCTACAAAAACCGTAACGACTCGGTGATAAAAGCGACCAAAATACGCAAATGCGAGTGGATCTTCTGACATCAGCTTCCCAGATTTTAGTGAAGGAGAAAAAAAAAAAAAGAGAGAAAATAAGATTATATATATCACCGCTACAGTCAATGATAAGATACATCACACGCGTGAGGCATCTAATGGAATATCTTAGAAGTTACTGATAAAGAGAAAGTTTCGGGAGAACATGGATGTGCATCTCTCTCTCTCTCTCTCTCTCTCTCTCTCTCTCTCTCTCTCTCTCTCTCTCTCTCTCTCTCTCTCCTCCACAACTGCCTTGGACACCACCAGTCTTGACCGAGGTCGGTGGTGCGTGAAACACACGGTAGGTGGCAGCACACCTTCTTTGGAGCGTTGCCACGTATGAAGTAGTCCACGAGATGACCCTCCCTTAGTGTCCAGTGAGGTCCATCAGGAAATGAGCCAACGAAGGGATGAGTCCTCGCGTTGCTCCTCCTTCTGTTCCTACGTTTAGAATGCGATCGTACAGGAAGGGAAGGTTTGCCGCCAACCCCCCGCACCCCGTAATTCTTAGTCGCCTTCTACGACACATGGAAGAAAGGAGGATTGTATCCTTTCACCCTTAATTCATATATATATATATATATATATATATATATATATATATATATATATATATATATATATATATATATATATATAGCAGTGGGAGTACAGTCTCGTCAAAGAAGTTCTCACTCCACAGGAATCCATCATTTCCCTGCTACTGCATGTAGCGCAGACTTGGAGTTGCAGAACCTCCCGGCATGCGTTCCTGGTGAACGACAAAGTGAAAACGTAAACAACATGAGGAGCGAAACTATGAAAACCCAGAGAAAGCAACTAATTTCTCCCTTTAGTATTGACAATGATGGTAAATGACTTAATGTTTGACCTAAAGTTACAAGCTACGTTCTGGAATTTCATAGTAATGAAAAAGAAAAAACAAGAGCAGTAACCAGAGGAAAATAGATAAATGAATAACTAGATAAATTGAAGGAGAAGATAATACAAGGATTAGATAAATATAAACTAGGAAAAATCAGAAGGAAAAGATGATAATGATCATTAAGGAAAATATATATATGTTCGTAAACCATGTTCTATTGACTTAACAAAGTCTGTTTAGATGCCTAAAGGCAAGCCCACTCTCTCCTTTTCCCCCATAGAAAACATCTTGGTCAAGAAAGACGACCCAAAACAACCAAAGAAAAATCTTAAAAAGCTTTCCAGCTTTTCTTTCTCCTCCAGAACACCACCAGTTCGAATCCTATTTCCCTTATAAACATTCACCACTCGCTCCATCCTCTCTCCAGAACACTCGTTCGAATCCTATCTACCGTATGTGCGTTTTCCCATCTCTCTGTCTTTGTCCAGAGTACCAGTTTGAATGCCATCTCCTGTAATATTTTTTCTCCTTATCGATTCTTATCACTCTACAGAAAACCACTGGGAATCCTCTCTCTCTCTCTCTCTCTCTCTCTCTCTCTCTCTCTCTCTCTCTCTCTCTCTCTCTCTCTCGAACAAGCAAAGCTCCTCACCGTCCCAGATTTACTCAAGAACACCAGTTCGAAACCAGTCCTTCGTGAGCCTCTGTCGCGTTATCACGTCTATCTATTTTCACAGAAGAAAAAAAAATTAGGTAGACGAAAATATTCATTTTCAAACTTGAGTCTAACAGCGCACTTTGGCACCATCTTGTTCGTACTGTAAGTCCGTAATTAACTGACTTTAACGGGTTAACCGTCTTTAACGGTCACTACGGCTTCGTCCCGCTGCGCCGGCGGAGCTCGAAGGCAAGTAAGTGGTAGCACGAAGCAGGCCAACGCTCCTGCTGCTTCTACTTTCCCCGACTTCTTGAGGGTAACTACACTTGGCCTCCGTCACACCTTATGGGCCTCCTTAGGCGTCCGTTGTCACGGGGCAATCAATTATCTCATTCCTTCATTGAATTATCAACTTACCAACCTATCTATCTAATCATCTATTCATCTGATAATCGATAACAAGTGGGTTTCCCTATCAAAATAATTCACCGGATTTTCCGGGTCACACATCTATTTATCTTTTTTTCCTATAGTCGTTGAATGAAAATTTTTTGGGGGGTATTTGACGGAACATCAGCTTCCTACTGTTCACGTCGGTCTTATGAGAAGTGGCGTCCTCTTCGCCGCTGATGTCACACCACGACAGCCTATGTGTTCTTCTATCCCTTCCCACCGCCGCCGTGGACCTCACCCTCGTCCCACTGGTGTCAAGCTATGACGGTCAGTGCCTCCGGTTTCCACTGGCGGGAGTGCGTGACAGATAACGGCCTCATCCCCGCCAATGTCTTCTTCAAGGTCGCAAATATGACTCCCACGAGCATTGATGTCGCCCTCGTGACCACAATTATTGATCCCATGACCCCTGATATCACCCTTATCAATATATATATATATATATATATATATATATATATATATATATATATATATATATATATATATATATATATCGCCTCATCGCAGCTTATGTTTTTTTTAGCTGATCAGTGATGATCTGTGGCCAACAATGAAGCATTCAGTCACCACTTACACTGTGACATACAAAGAAAAAAAAAAACTTCCCATCAGAAGTCGTTCCTATTTTCCACAATCACTTTCATGTCACAGTTCCGTATACTTGGCATTCAACTGTGACTACTTAGTCCCCAGAAAAGAAAAACAAAATGTATAGTCTACAAAGCATCATCAAATAAGACACTTGTCGAACAATGGTTTACAGACTAATGAAGGCCACAGTACCGAGAACACACCCATCTTTAGAAGGCAAGACGAGAACTTCTTTGTGGACTTCTATAATGGAGCAAAAGTCTCTCTCTCTCTCTCTCTCTCTCTCTCTCTCTCTCTCTCTCTCTCTCTCTCTCTCTGAAGACCGCTTCTATAACCGTCTAATGAGCGCAATCCGCTTCGTTTCCCGTGAACGACCAATCTGGCCGCCCTATCTTACCGACCAATCAGGGTTCGCGTAGGTCTGGATATGCCGTCGTAAGGGAAGTACGAGCGGGAGCGGCTGCAGCCAGTGTTTGATAGCGTCCGCTACAGACCCGATGTATAGGCTTGCCGACGTGTCTGACGGCGTTCGCGATGTCTGTGGGTCTCTTTTACAGCGTCCACGATAATCTAGGGGTCTGTTCGACATCGTAAACGATCACTGTGGAGCTGTTTGACATCGACCACGACAGCTGCGGGTCTGTTAGTGTCCACAGGAGTTCTGAAAGTCTGCCCAATAGCGACTACGATAGTTGTAGGGGGTCCGTCTGTTAGCGTCTACTGTAGTTGGGGAGTCTGTCTGACAGCGTCCACGATTGCTCTGAGGGTCTGTCTGCCAGATGATAACAGTGATGCGGGTGTTCCAACTCGGTCAATCTCCCAGAAGCCACCATATATATATATATATATATATATATATATATATATATATATATATATATATATATATATATATATATATATATATATTTTCTTTTTTCTTTTAAACTATTCGCCATTTTCCCGCGTTAGCGAGGTAGCGTTAAGAACAGAGGACTGGGCCTTTTTTGGAATATCCTCACCTGGCCCCACTCTGTTCCTTCTTTTGGAAAATTAAAAAAAAAATGAGAGGGGAGGATTTCCAGTCCCCCGCTCCCTCCCCTTTTAGTCGCCTTCTACGACACGCAGGGAATACATGGGAAGTATTCTTAATCCCCTATCCCCAGGGATATATATATATATATATATATATATATATATATATATATATATATATATATATATATATATATATATATCAGAACTTTCAGGGTTTATCTGTAAAGTACCGACAGCTTTACGCAATCATCGAACTAATCCCCCTGAGCACGACTGTATGACCCTTGGATATGATGTCCCGGCCCTTTTGAAAGGGTCGTGCTCAAGGGCAGTACCGTCGCGTTCGAGGATCATATACAGCCTCGTTCGTATTCGAGGACAATACCGTCGTGTTCAAGGATCGCAGCGTCGCGTTCGAGGACAGTACGTACTCTAGTGTTCAAGGATCGTACACGGCGTCGTGTTCAAGGATTGTACACGGCGTCGTGTTCAAGGATCGTACACGGCGTCGTGTTCGAGTATCGTACCACCGTGTGTTCAAGGGGGGGGGGTGGTGTGCCACACTCACGTGTCTGTCACCCTCCCGTCCTCCTCAAGGCGGACCTGTGGTAGTGGTACTGGTCATAAAGTGGGAGGAGGAGAAGACTTCGCCGGCGTCGAGATGTGGTTCCCTAGACGCCCAAGAGAATATATTGTGTTAGACGATTCATGAATGTTGGCGGTTGTCGTGGTAGCGTCCCCGCGGTTGCCGTGGCAACCCTCCGTGTCTCGCCGGCTCCTGCAGCGGCAAGCTGAGGGAGCTGCGGCGGCAGGAAAGTGCTAAGCAACCCCTGCACCGACGGGCGCATCTCATGACCTCTTTGATTTTGGATTACCAGCTCATGCAACCGGCC
Source organism: Panulirus ornatus (assembly GCF_036320965.1). Lineage (NCBI taxonomy): Eukaryota > Metazoa > Arthropoda > Malacostraca > Decapoda > Palinuridae > Panulirus > Panulirus ornatus. The sequence continues at coordinate 5,042,078 of NC_092258.1, forward strand.
GTCGTACCGGCCCCTCTCTACCTTCTTCACCCGAACCTTAATCTTCCATTTATGAAGTTTTACGCCAAGGCTTCCCGACGCGGAGCACAGTGACTGAACAACGCCGACACCCACCGTTAAGAGAACTTATCTACTGAGGGAGGGGCTCTCACCTTCTGCTTTCACTAAGGCTCTTTTACCCATCAAATAGAGAGAGAGAGAGAGAGAGAGAGAGAGAGAGAGAGAGAGAGAGAGAGAGAGAGAGAGAGAGAGAGAGAGAGAGAGAACGACTCTGTGTGTGTGTGTGTGTGTGTGTGTGTGTGTATCGCACCTCAGCAATTTTCAGTTGGATCCGGCCACCTGGCGCTGTAAACACCGGCCTTGCGGGGTATATAAATAAGCGCTCATCAGCTTACCTTGTAATCTTAGACACGTCTGATAATAGTATCGCTATTAACTTCATTATATTGAAGTAGCATAACCTCTGTCCCTCATATACTATCATTATACATATATATATATATATATATATATATATAGTAGATATATAGACAGATAGATAGACAGATAGATATACAGATAGATAGATAGATAGATAGACATGTAGATAGATAAATAGATAGACAGATAGATAGATAGATGGATAGATAGTAGAGGGTTGTTTTAGTCACTACGTTGATTTCTACAATGTGGTAAACCCTTGTTAAAAAAAAAAAAGGTCGTCAGAAAGCAGATACAATTGCCATACGCTGAATCTCAAGAGGCTCAAAATGAAGTGAGTGAGGACATATTGAAATATTCCATGGGTTCAGAGAAATCTCTGGATCAATGTATCATTTCCAGCCTACTGTACTGAAGCGAGGTGGAGGGAAAAAAAAAAGGGTCTTGGTTTTCAAGTGGGTCTCTTAATGACTCAAGGATGTGCTTAGTGATTTGTGGATGTTTGTACTCGAGAAGGGACCAGTTACTGTTTTGAAGTTTCGCATTCGGTGTATGTGAAACGGATATATGCCAATGCGTTGTAGGGAACATAAAGGTATTTCTCCGATGGTGTAATTCGTAAAGCCACACCACAGCGGACGATTCAAGAGTAAATGTTTCAAATGCGTTCGTATATGCCGTATTCTTCCGTAAGACGAACCCCACGTCATTCGTTGTACTATAGCGAATTCCACCCTCACTTGACTCACGCTTATTGAATGATGAGACAACACCTACCTCATTCCTTATGTGACTCACTTCTCATCGCTGTGATGTGGCAACCTCTTCTCTCTCTCTCTCTCTCTCTCTCTCTCTCTCTCTCTCTCTCTCTCTCTCTCTCTCTGTTTACCATACGGTCGTCAGAGACCCTCCCTCTTCCTCAACCCAGAGCGTACGGGGCGGCGAGAGACTTTAGCTTCGTACTGTTCATACATAAAACCGAAGGAAGGACTGCATGACCCATGCGACCAGCAATACAACATGCAGTACCGCTGTATGACGCATGACCCACGATAAAAGATACATAGAGGGAGAAAAAAAAGGAAAAAAAAAATAGACTTGTATCATCAGTCGCCTATATTACATATGTATTATACCGTTGACGACGCGCTGTCAGAGGCCACCTATGTTATTTCCTAAAATTTACCCGTAAAAAAAAAAGGTGATGATTATTTATCACTTTATCTCAATATTTAGATCTTGACGGATTCCATCGACAAGCGAGGGACGCCACCTGGAGTGGGTAGGGCTGTAACATCATGAAAGGATGGAAAAAAGTACTAAGGAAGCCTGGATGCTGAATGAACCCTTTAAAAGGAATAGATAATAATAATGATAATAATAATAATAATAATAATAATAATAATAATAATACAATAATAATATAATAATAATAAGAATAACAAAAATAATTATAATAATAATGAAAATAATAATAATAATAATAATAATAATAATAATAATAATAATAATATTAATAAAAATAATAATAATAATAATATTAATAATAATAATAATAAAAAAAAATAATAATAATAATAATACCAATAATAATAATAATAATAATAATAATAATAATAATAATAATAATAATAAAAACATTATCTACGACACTTCAACAATAAAACTTCCACGGTTTTAATTACGCTTTAACCTTTCCTTAAATCCTATCACAACTTGCAAGTGGAGAGGATCAGGTCAAAGGTAACGCTATCAAAGCTAACGGCGCTACCGTCTTGCTCAAGGGTAACGTACCGTCTAACTCAAGGGTAACGTACCGTCTTGCTTACGGGTAACGTACCGTCTTCCTCAAGAGTAACGTACCGTCTAACTCAAGGGTAACGTACCATCTTGCTCAAGGGTAACGTGCCGTCTAACTCAAGGGTAACGTACCGTCTTGCTTACGGGTAAAGTACCGTCTAACTCAAGGATAACGTACCGTCTTGCTTAAGGGTAACGTACCGTCTAACTCAAGGGTAACGTACCGTCTTGCTCAAGGGTAACGTACCGTCTAACTCAAGGGTAACGTACCGTCTCGCTCAAGGGTAACGTACCGTCTTGTTCAAGGGTAACGTACCGTCTTGCTCAAGGGTAGTGCCATCAAAGGTCGTACGACTGTCCTCAAAGGTCGTCCCGTAAGAGCTGAGGGAGTCAAGATTTACCCTAACATTGACAGGCAACAAACAAACACTGGGCTCAACTACAACGCGCAAGTGCAATTACGATAGGAATCGCACCGTCTAACTGCCTCCTGTACTTCCGCGACGGTACGATCCTCGCGCATAGGGGTATACGCTCCGATCCTTGAGCACGACGGTACGATCTGGGCCTTACGGTATACGATCCTTGGGCAGGACGGTCCGATCACAGAGCATGTTGGTATACGATCCTTGAGCACGACAGGCACGATCCTCGAGCACGACCTTACGATCCTCGAGCACGACCTTACGATCCTCGACCACGACCGTAAGATCCTCGACCACGACCCCTTGGGAACGACCGTACGTTCCTCGAGCACGACAGTACGATCCTTGAGCACGGTGGGTAAAAGATCAACACTGGCCTACCTTAACTACAGTTCAAACAGCAACTGGACCCATCCGTTCCTCTCCGTCCACACGTAAAAAAAAAAAAAAAAAAAAAAAAGAGACGCGCAAAACACGTCCGTCACCACTAGAGTTAAGCACAACACTGAACAAAATAGCGGGAGGTCATAAGCACACACACACACACACACCAACACACACACACAGTCCAAAACTTGACCACGTAACGAGCGGTTCCGTGCGACACCGAACAACAGACGAAAACAACCGCCCAACGCTCGTTCAACTTGCCATTCCCCAACCTAACCCCAACACATCGGGGTTACTTATACATAGGAGGAGAGGAGGTCATTGCTTAGTCGCATAGCAACGAAGTACGACGTAGGAGGCGTCTAATAGCGAATTATCACATGGCTCCTAACCGGGTAATACGGTCAAATATTATGTACGGTAAATTAACCGTTTGCGCGGTAGCTGGGTAAGGCATGGCGCACGGCTGAGTGGTCAGGGCTGGAAACTACCACGCAAATTGTTACGAGGCTCGAATCCTACAGGATCGTACATATCTCGTATGAGAGGAAATACATCTACAACACATGAAATACATCTACGACACATCCTGCAAAAATCATTACCCATTTTCCTATATCTAGACGTCTGTTGAGGGTAATATTCCATGAATGAAGCTACCTTACCTTATCTTACCTCAACCTTACCTCACCTTACCCTCACCACACCTTCCTTATACCATTCACTGCTTTCGGGGCTGAACTCTATCCCCGCCACTCAGACCTCGACATACCTTTTGTGGCGGAGGCCAGGAACATCAAGCTGTTCGATGCTGCTGTTCTTTCTTTCTACCCTAATGTCCCGCGGTAACTTCGCTAGTATTGCGTATATAATCAAGAGATTATCATCTCATAAGTCATCAGCGTCTTTTGGTCCGCTCTAGCGCAGCGCCACACACACACACACACACACACACACACACACACACACACACTGGTGGAGCTTTGATCACTGAGGAAAAGTGAATGGTAACATTGGATATCAAGCTTTAGTATATAAGGCATGGGAATGTTTGTGAATAAGTGGTCACAGAGAGAGAGAGAGAGAGAGAGAGAGAGAGAGAGAGAGAGAGAGAGAGAGAGAGAGAGAGAGAGAGAGAGAGAGAGAGAGAGAGAGGATTACTTCACATAAAACACCCTGGAGTGCTGTTAAAGCGAGTTTATTGCCTTAAGCATGTGTGAATGAATATCCACATGTTAGCATGCAATTACACACACACACACACACACACACACACACACACACACACACACACACACACACATGCATTTAATATCCCTGAGAGAAATCATCATAAATATAATATTACACATCCGAGTAATTACACGCTTATATAGCCAAGGCAATGCCATTCGTGTAATGACAAGCTACCACTTACCTTCATTCACATTGACAGATATGCAAATGGCGCTGCAGTGCATAAAAATTCTTCTCCGTTATTAAACATAAATAATCGGAGCATCGAATTTCGAAGTGCTTACCTGCACACGGCCAGCGGACGTCTGCAACAATTGGTCAGAAAATATTGGATGTTTGTGGCTAGCAATACCTCCTCCTCCCCCCCCTGATGACTACTTCAAGAACCGCACCTAGTGTAATGGCACGGGTTGGACGGGGGCTAGAGTGAGTGATGACAGTGTGTGTGCGCGCGCGCGTGTGTGATGTTATGCATCGGGCGTTTCATGATTATACAGTGTGATGTCAGGAAGGAAAGGAGGGCATTAAGCACAGCAAGAACTCTTTTTGTAGGGTAAGGAGATCATTATCGGTATGGCAAGGAGGGCATTAGGAGAGTAAGAAGGGCAAAGAAAGCAATACAAGTAGGGAAAAGAGGGCATCATCAGGGCAAGCGGGGGCATGAGCAATGCGAGGAGGTCATTAACAGGGCAAGGTTAGCATTGATACGGAAAGGAGGGCATTAACAGGGCAAGGACAGCATTAATACGGTAAGGAGGGCATTAACAGGGCAAAGGAAGGCATTAACAAGGCAAGGACGGCATTAATACGGTAAGGAGGGCATTAACAGGAAAAGGACAGCATTAATACGCTAAGGAGGTCATTAACATGGCAAAGGAATGCATTAAGAGGGCAAGGACGGCATTAATACAGTTAGGAGGGCATTAACAGGGCAAGGAAGGCATTAACAGAGCAAGGGCGGAATTTAGCACAGCAGGGAAGGCATTAACAGCGAGAAACCAACTAGAAACTTCACCCCTCGCCTCCATTAAGATCAGGCGTCTTACGAGCTGCCCCTCTCACCACACTGACATCCAAAAAAAATCTCTTCCTTCTAAGCCTATATCCTATAATCTATTCCACGGTACAGACCTCACGGCAATCATCTCTCACGATGTGCATGATATCTACGACTGCATTCAAGTATCCTCAAAATAAACATTCATCGACGTCGTTCTAAGAGGCGTAGACATCATGACCAAATCGATCAACCATGAAAGTATATTTACGACTACCTTCCTTCGCACATAAAAAAAAAAAAAAAGGGAAAAAGCCACGTTGGGTTTGCGTGCGTTTCAGCACCATCCGGAGACAGACAAGGGACAGTAACCTAATGATATTCTGCAGACTGTGCAGTAATTTGCATCCCTTCTCAAAGAATCGACACCGACTTTCCAGAGTCAGAAAGACGCAAATAATTTACTAAAACATCTACGTAATGATACAGAAATATATCAACACTAATCTAACGTAGTTCTAAAAACAATAATAAGTCTCTTTAGGATGAAGAATATCAGTGTTGCTTCATCAGTGCAAAGAAGGGCTTATACATATATAATACTTCCTGCTTATAAATACTCTTTATGAAATGGCTTTTCTCTCTGCTCATTTATTATGGGTTCTGTTTGTCATACATTTTCAGAGCATGTTCTCAGGAAGCGGCTGAACTTTAAGGTGATGAAAAGTCTACATTTCCTTGACGATATTTGGAATACAAATGGACATGATATTGTCATTTACTCTTTCTTCCTTTACTTGTTTCAATCTTAAATTTTCTTGTTTTGGTATTAATCATTTTCATGCGTTTTTGCACAAGTATCTCTCCCGTTTTTCATATTTTCCTCAGCACTTCAGATGACCTTAGAGTAAGTAAATAAACCTCTACAACATTTTACAAAACTGGTAAGACCAGAAGCTGGTTATGAGGAGGTTCTCTTTGGCGAGCCTTCCCCTCCTCTCTCCATAACCTGTCTATTAACAACCCGCCATAACTCCGCCTCTGAATCACTTTAACACAACAAATGCAAGATAGGACAAAAGTCAGTTGAGACACACACACACACACACACACACACACACACACACACCGCGTCTTGAGGATGTCTACAGAGGGCGAACGAGCGATTACCGGCGGGAGGAGGAAGTTGAGGACCCGGACCTCCCGGTAAAGCGAGAGGGGAAGGAGGAGGAGGAGGGGAAGGAGGAGGAGGTTGTGTTGGGCCGGTGGAGCAGACAGCAGCAGCAGCAGCGGCGGCGGTGGCGGAGGAGGCGGAGAGGGAGGCGGCGGCAGCCGTTACGGCGAGGACCGCCGGCCTCAGCGGTCTATCCCCAGGCTGTTCCGACAGTAATTTCGAATAGCAGTAAAGTACATGGCGTAATAAACCTCAGAGTCAGATTGCGTAATTTAAGCAATAATGAGGCCTTAATAGTAGTTGCAGCGGAGAAACTACACCAGTAATGGTTATGCTGATTTCTATACAATAAAACTCCTGGAATGGTATGCTGTATTTTAAAGTTTATGTGTTTATGCTAAAACTAATGGCGCTGTTGTTTGCTACTGAGCTTTTTCAGCGGGGGAGTGTTTTCTCCCTTCCTCCTTCCTTTACCCCCGGAGGGAGGGCCAGCAGCCTCGTTGTGGTTCTGGGGTATGCTGGGGTGGGTGGGTGGGTGGGATTTGGGGGGTTGGTTTTGGCCCGGTTGCGCCCAGCGGTGATTTTGCGTGGCCTCTGGTTTATAATCTTCAACGCGGTGTTCGTCATCGTCTCTACATGGGTTGGTTTACTTCAGGTTTTTTTTTTTTTATATAAACCGTTATATCTATCATCTGTATCTGAGCTGGTTTACTTTAGTTCCTCAAAAATCGTCAAGTCTCATTACGGTGATCACTGCACTGTTTGTCGTGAATGATAATGTATAAATCTATCAGCCATGCACGGACGGTTGGGAAGAGCCAAATGCATACAGATAGTGTGTATGTGTGTGTGTGTGTGTGTGTGTGTGTGTGTGTGTAATATTTGGACGAGCCTTAACACCCGAGAGTATACAACTGATACTTTGCTTGGTGATTATATAGTGAGGTTGTCGGATGCTGAGGTTATAACAACCTTTGCAAATACTGGCCACTTCTGAGGTTATAACAAAGTCTAAATACTGACCAAAATTGAAGTCAAAACAACTCTTCTAAATACTGACCAAAATTGAGCATAACAATTAAAAATCTACTGACTGACAACCCAAACTAAAGTAACAAATGAGCGCTTCAAAATTTGGCATTCGGAAATCAGATATTTCAAGATTCTCTTAGAATTTTAGAAACTTAATGTCTGTAATCATTTTTCTTTACTCATTATTCAGAATCCTTATCCAAAAACCAGAAGACATTCTTTCAAAATGTAACAAAGTACATCAATCTTTGGCATCTATGCAAGTCTGTCAAAATCTATGGTTCTATACACATTCAAAATAACACAGATCTTTAACAGTATAGCAACAATGCGAAGCCACACACTCCCGATACAAGCATAAGACCTTAAAACCATGCACTCAAACACAAGTCCAGTACTCACTTTGAACACACACACATTCACCTCAGACACAAGTTCAAAGACTCAACTCCCCGTAACAAGCATCCTCAAAAAAAGAGGAGAAAATGCATAAAATAAAAATGGTATAATTCTTGGAATTTATTTCGACCTCTACGGAGACAAGTCAACGCGTCAGCCTCGGGAACGGGAGGCAAACAAAACAGTAGAGGGATCGTACGGGGGTTTGATCCTCTTGTTTACCTGCGTGCGTTTGGTTGATTGTTCGTTCCGTGTGCGCCTACCACAGACGCTCCCTTGCCCTGGCTCCGTCTATATCCATAGGACTTTTAAGATATCGTTAATGTCCTCCGGTGGGTAACCTCGTCATGGACCATCGTCCTCCAATATAGACCAGGTTTTTATGATACTGCTACTGTCCTCTAGCAGATAATCTCGTCATATACCATCACCCTCCTACATAGACCAAGATTTTTGGATACTGTTTACTGTCCTCCAGCGGATCAACTCATCATAAGCCATATCCTACCTAAAAAGATTAAGACTCTGATATCCTACTACTGTCCTCCAGCAGACAGTCATCACCCACCAAAAGATCTTAAGGCTTTAGGATACAACTCCTCTTCCAGCGAGCAAATTCATCAAAGATTATCATGTCTTCCATCATGACCTGGGTTCCCTCTGTGTCCCCATTAAGACCAGACGTTAATACGCAAATTGTGGAGCAGCTATGGACCTTCAAGGGAGGGAATGTTAACCCTGAAGGTTTAGACAAAGAACCTTCAAGGGGAATTCCAAAAGTTGGAGGGGAAAAGTTCGGTGCCTTTAGTTTACAGAGTAACCCACTCCTTAGTTGGAGGAGGAGGAGGAGTGGACCAGGCAGTACTGTCATGGCTGCTTCCAGTGATCCATCTCCTCCTTCAGGACATACGTCACCGACTGATTTACAACCCGGATACAAAATGCACTTTTGAACTACCTAAAACCTCGTTCCACTGATGATTTCGTGGTGTGCAAGCCTCCCCTGGAATTCTATATCAATTCAACATATTGTGTCACAGCTTCGCACAAGACTCTCACAAATGTAAAAAAAAAAAAGAAAAAGAAAAAATATACTTGTGCACATAATTTCTCTCTCTCTCTCTCTCTCTCTCTCTCTCTCTCTCTCTCTCTCTCTCTCTCTCTCTCTCTCTCTCTCCCGAGGCAATAAACAACTCAACAATTTCTAAAATATTTTTCTGAAATACTTTCGCCTTCCGATCTATGACGTAAAAGTATATTTCTCGTACAGAAAAATATCTTCTCCTCGGTAAAGAGGTATGGAAATCAAATGCTTCTTTAACCTCGTACGTCCTTACGAGTAACTCTTCACTACCCGACATTAAACCCCGTAAATATAACAAGATAATGACTGAGGACAAAAAAAGAGAAAAGAAAAGTGTGGGAAACCTGTTCATTTATGGTGGTCAGACGTGTATAAGATATGTGTGCTTACCTAAAACAAGACAAAGGAGTTGCACCGCCCTCCACTGTTATCTATCTATTCCCATAAATATCTATCACCATTAACACTGTTCCCAATGCCAAAAGGGGGTGGTGATCGGGTACAATACAGCCTCTGAAGTCGCCCCTTACGTATCCCCAAACCATGAGCTGTGTATTACGAAGTGGCGTAGCTCTCATATGAAAAAAAAAAAAAAGAGGAAAAAAAGGAAAACTTTTCTTTCATTGATTTTCTTGGACTGATGTCACATGTTGGGGAACGGCGGAAGGACTTTCCCGACGTTGATATATACCCACATTATATCGTCCCCTCCTCGCTCTCCCCTCCCTCACCCTGCCTGACACTCCTCTTCCTCCTCCTCCTCCTCCTGCTGCGCCTTCCGCGGGAGGAGCTGCCGCTGCTTCTGCCCTTCGACTCTTCCTCCCTCCAAAGCTACTGGCAATATCGCGGTCTCTAGTACCATGCTTAGGGAGGTTTTATCCAGACCATTCATACCTTGAGAACTTGGACAGCTTTACTGGGAGAGGTACTTCTGTCACCTCCGTCCATCCAGCTCTCTCTCTCTCTCTCTCTCTCTCTCTCTCTCTCTCTCTCTCTCTCTCTCTCTCTCTGTCTTGTTGTTACTCAATCTTTTTTCTTCTTCAGCTCCTTGAACCCGCTGGTGCTGCGCCCCTTGCGCACGACGGAACGACCCTTGAGTACGACGGTACGACCCTAGAGAATGATGACTGAGCCTCTGACCGGACTTGACCCTCAAGGATCGGGTTAAAAGTTCACTGGAGGGCGGGGAAGGGAGGGATAATGCCGCCGTCTACACGTCCCCTCGGAATGATGGTTTAGCCTCTTAGGCCTAACCTTCAAGAATCGGGTCAAAGGTTATCGAAAGAGGGAGGAACACCCCCCTTAACTCCGAATAGCTTCACCTCCTAACGCTGTCTTCTGCCTCTTACTGTCTCTCTAACTGTCTCTTTCCGGGCACTAGTATCTTAAAACTACCCCTACGTGGACTAGACTTCTTATAATTACGATCCCTTTAATCCAACGATATCCCATGGCAAGGTCACCATCTGCGAGAGTCACAGGGCGACCCATTACCGTTCGAGTCAATTACAGGTACACTCTGGCTGTGTCTCGACCTGCGACGTATCAATTACCGAATTACAAAATCGTTGCGCTTTTGTTAATTACATTTCCTGAGCCGCTGGTCTCACCGTTAAGCCCGGTAATGAATCCACCGTCCAAGCTTAACAATGCGGAACTACTTTGTGAAAGTTCGTATCTTCACACACACACACACACACACACACACACACACACACACATATATATGTCCCTCCTGACTCTCTCTTTAAATCCCACCTGGGCCTTATCTACCCATGCCCCCATCACTACAAGAAGGGACAGAGGGAGGTGCCATGTGATGAAATCTAACCCCCCCCCCCCCATAACGGCTCAGTCTTTCCTTCTTGACGCTACCTTGCTCACGCGGGAGATGGCGACGATGCGACGATGAATGTATATACCTATTCATTTTATTCATTTTTTCCCGTAATTACTCCAGGACCTCTTTTCTGGGGAGAGAATCCTGGAGTTACCCAGGACCTGCTTCTGAAGGCTGCGCAAACTTCCAGTAGCAGGGAAATTTAGACCTCTTCAAGGCGTTAGGAGTTCTTGGACGAGATGATGCAAAGCCTCGCCATTGGTGACTTTCCACAATAACTCATCCCAACAGTTACGACTCAGTTCACTTGCGTCGCCCCTCCTTCCACCGAGTCACATTACACAGGGGTTACAAAATCAGGTGATTCTCAAAGGTGCTTTGTCTACCAGCGCTGGAGATTGTATCTTCTTCCGGGATCCCACAAGGTGGATGACTGGACATGTCTGCTTACTCAAGAGGAATATTAGTGAGTCAAATGCATAGATTGAGATCTGATAATTAGATAATAAGATAATTGAGTAAAACAAGCCAGTGTTTGTACGTCGGTCTTTACGGGTCTGAACAAGCCAGGGTCTGTCTTTCTGTATGTCTTTCTGTGCAGACCGTAAACAAGCCAGTGTTTGTCTTTCAGTAAGGGCTATAAATAAACCACCGTCTTTCTGTCTGTGCAGACCACAGACGCCAGAGTGCGCCTGTGGAGACCCTAACAAGAGATCATAAACATGCCAGGATCTGTCTATCTGCGCAGACCATGAGCAATCCACTGTCTGTTTGCCTGTGCAGGCCTCCAATAACCCACTGTCTAGTTTGCCTTCGAGAGCCATAGATTATCCTCTGTCTGTCTGATTGTGAAGGCCATAAGCTACCGTCTGTCTGTCTGTGCAGGCCATAAACAATCGAGGGAGTCTGCCTGTCTCTCTCTGCCTGCACATAATCACCCTTATTCAGATCCAGGTTGACTAATGGCTTCCCCGTGAAAGACCGCAGGGGGAGGAACAAAAAAAAGTGGGGAGGAAGGAGAGAACACAAGATTTTTATATTCCTTCCCTATCCTCTGGCCAAGATTTAGGGACATTTTACGGAACAGGAATCGAGCTGCCTTGGAATCCTGGAATCCTGGACGGAGACACATACCCAGCGTTCCAGTTGGCCGCATGGAAGGGTCCAAGTCGTTCATCATGCTAGCTGATCCAAGCCGCAGGTTCCCATGCCGCAGGTCCAGGGTCTGGCTGGCTGACGCCGCGGGTCTCACTGGCTGGCTGGCTGGCTGACGCCAAGGCCCTCCTTACTGGGTACATAGGTGGCTGACGCCGCGGCCTTTACAGGCCTAGATTGCTGACGTCGTGGCCCTCACTGGCTGGCTGACACCGTGACTCCTGGCTGACTGACGCCACGGCCCGAACTGGTTGGCTGACGACACGATCCACACTGGCTACACTGGCGCGCCTGAAACTCCCACTGGTCACCCCACTGGACTGATAACTCAATCGTCAGCTGGAGGAGTGATAACCCAAGTCCCGCCAGTTGTCAGGAGGGTAAATTCTCGCTCGCTGGTCGATACACACGTATGATATTCCCCTCCCTCAGTACCGGCAGCTAGGATGATATAAATCCTAGGCTGGCTGACGTAGGATGTTATAGATAGGATGATAACGGTGGGAAGTTGTTTGAAGGGATGATAACTCCCATTTGCTTTGTTTTTTTGATAGTATGATAACTCTCCTACTCTCAGTTCCATGGATGATATTGCTCACTGGTTGCATGATTACCGCTAAATGATACAATCACCTCGGGGGTATAACCCGTGGGATGATGAACTATCTCATTAAAGGAATGATAACTGGCTTTAATTACTCCACATTGGCTGTTGATGACCGTTGGCTCTCCCATACGCAGGGATGAGAATTCGTTCTCGTCAGTGGCTGGCATGACAAGTCTCACAATGTATTTGGATGGTAAATATTCCAGAGGATATTCCTCTTCAGCGGAAATATTCGAGTCATACTGGTCAGCGCTCGGATGATAAATCTCTTTCACTCATTAATTGCTCGGATGATAACCTCCTCTTAATCGGCAGACCTTTTGAAATAACAGCAGTCTAAATGATCACTCTCTTAGGATGATAA
>NC_092258.1:5060000-5062500 GCF_036320965.1 Panulirus ornatus
TCGAATGCTGCCTGCAGGTGAGGAACTTGTTCTTGAGAGTTTTGATCGGAGGGACGGGTTGGAATAGATGGGGAATTACGGTGGGGTTTGGAGGAGGAGTACTTTGGAGCGTTGACAAAAGAGGAATGAGTTTTTGAGGTGAAGAACATGAGACGTGGGGGTCTTTTTGGAGGGTTCTCGGGGAGATGTTGACGAGAGGGACGGGTTTTAGAGGTGAAGCCTTTGGGAAACGTTACTTGGAGGGCGTCTCGCGAGTACTGGTATGAAGATAAAGCCAGGGTACAGAAAGATGAGTAGCAAAAGGGAACAGAATCCTCGGGCTTAACCAAGATCCTCAACCATGAATCAGTGAAACTAAATTACTCGAGTACAATAGCATTAGATGTACCAGTGGCGCGTCTGATACACGTCCCTGTCAACTCCACACATAAACATGAGTCGATCATTTATCATTCTATTATACTTTATCTTCGGTCGTTATCTAAAAGTGATAAATGATATCTCTCCATCTCTGTTCTAATCATCATAGGTTCCTTGATGGTTAAATGGGTCTCACTGTTATTGTATGATCACTCAATATTTATCTATAATTAGCATGTCTCACCAAACAGACCTCCACACAATAAATGATACACCAGTTTGCTCTAAGCGATCGAGGAAGCTGGATCCTTTTCTGGATCAAATCCCTCTTCATCATTTTGCCACTCGTAGAAACACTATAGAAAGGAGTCTGATTCCATTACGGTCGAGAGCGTCTTTACTCTTATTTTTTTTTTAATAGAGAAAAACTATAATCAACCGTGAAAAACGTCTAAAGGAAGGTTGTGGAATATTAATTCCACCGACTCGTGTCCGAAGCTCCTAGGGAAAGAAAAAATATATAACCCGAAGTGACCTCGCAGGGGTTAAGTCTACCTGAGAAATCATCGTCGGAATAAGTGTAAAGATTCTTGTTCGCATCCTTGAAATTCCAGGACGAACGAAGGAGAAAAGAACTGTTAAAGAGAAATTATGGGGGCGTGTGTGAGGTCAGGTTTCTTTCGCCAGGATGACCCAATGGTTTCAGACGGACCGTGTTCAAGACCCCCGGTTTAACACGGGCCTTCAGGTATCGTGATCTGATTCTTGAATATATCTCGCGGTCTTAAGACTCTCTCTCTCTCTCTCTCTCTCTCTCTCTCTCTCTCTCTCTCTCTCTCTCTCTCTCTCTCTCTCTCATTTTTTCCCTCTTCTCCCATGCCATCATCTCCACTGTCCGACACCCCCTCACACACACACACACACACACGCCCACCTGGGCCACCCATCCTCAAAGGTGGTATAAGACTATAAGGGCTGTGTGTGTGTGTGTGTGTGTGTGTGTGTGTGTGTGTGTGTGTGTGTGTGTGTGTGTGTGTGTGTGTGTGAGACCAGGTCGCACAAAATGACTCACGCATTTTTTTTTTGTTGTTGTTGGACCTTGATTCAAGCCTAAGGTAAAGTAACTCTCCCTTCCTTCCTCCCCATCTCTCTCTAGAGACCTCGGCCTCTGTCTGTATCAACACTGGAGTTAACCAAGACCTTCCGCACCCTCCCTCCTCCCTCCTTCCTCCTCCTCCTCCTCCTCCTCCAGCTGCCGTAGAAAGTCCCTCCGTCTCTCGCCGCCTGTCGTAAACAGACTCGGAACTCTGCGATACGAGCTCTACCCCGGAGAGGCAAAAGACGTCAATGAGAAAGAAACTATGTTACTCAGACAATAAATCTTAAATTTGACATAACGTAAGGGAAGAAAAAAATAGGAATGACAAGGAATAAAAGAGAGAGAGAGAAAAAAAAATGGACTGAGAATCTATCCTCCCACACATGAGATCAAGTGCAGTGGAGGGGAAAAGTCCCGGCCAGCTTGGACGGGCCGGGCCGGGCCGGGGTGGCTAGGCTACGCCGGCCTGTGGTGGCCAGTAGGCCTAGCCTTAGGGAGCAGGAGTGACGCAGTGTCTAGACGGCACTCAGACGTTACCCTGCCCCTCCCTCCCATCCCTCCCTCCTACACACGCACACACACACACACACCCGAGGCAAACCAACCCTCACACACCCCCTACCACACCCCCTCTCCAGCCTCCCCAAAAGATGTAAACAATGCACCCACACTAAGGATTTGGGGGGGGGGGGGGTGTGCGTGCGCTGCCTACGCCGGCAATACATCAGAAGGCCGCTGGGGAGGGAGGGAGGGAGGGAGGGAGGGAGGGAGGGAGGGAGTCCTGACGCCGACCTACACGACACACGGATCGGCGTTTCCCTGTTATACGGAGCGCCGTCGTAGACGCCTCCCGCCCCTGCCGCTCCCGCCGACGCCAGGGACGGGGCAGGAGGAGGAGGAGGAGGAGGAGGAGGAGGAGGAGGAGGGGAGGTAAGAGGAAGGGGGGATTTAGAGGGAGGAGGGGGACGGCGGGGGGAGGAGGGGGAGGGGGAACCAGAGGGCGTTGCTGTGTGGCGTGGTCGTATGACGCAGTTAGCTCCC
>NC_092258.1:5065000-5082500 GCF_036320965.1 Panulirus ornatus
CAGAGGTCCGGACGACCCCGGCGAAGTTTTGCTTTCTTCGAAAGGTTGCGCTAAATACGTCCGTCTACGTCATGTGGTCTGCTGGGGACATCCAGGGAACCGTAGCTAGGATGGGGTGCGTTCTACAGCAGACGTCCCCAGCAAACGGGAGCTAGGATGGGGTGCGTTCTTTAATTTAATTTGTTTCTTTTAGTTGTACTAGTCAGCAATTTGCACACGGCCGTTGGTGTTTAGTTTGAATGAACGAGTGATAATTAGTCGTGTGTGTGTGTGTGTGTGTGTGTGTGTGTGTGTAGCATGGACTGTAGGCCTAACAGCTTTTTCTGTCTCACACACGTACCACCCCTACCTTGCGCCCTCATACCGCTGGTAATTACCATTGATCCTATACACATGTTACAGACGCCAACTCACCTCTCATACCACTCTCACCCCTCTCCCAGGGACCTCTCTCACTCTCATCCAGAATGAAGACAGCATTACGCTGCGCGTCTCTCTCTCTCTCTCTCTCTCTCTCTCTCTCTCTCTCTCTCTCTCATCATATTCCCCCAGAACTATTTTTGGTGGCCATATCTAAGGCCGTCGGCGAACCCCATCTGCCTAACCAAACCTTGTGAGAGATGTTGGTATGGATGGGGGTTGTCGGGGTATGGGTGGGGTTAGAGACGACTCACCAATACCTATCATGACGACCAGGTCCTTCGCCAGCAGCGTCGTAACCAATGAGGAAGAAGTTCTTACGTTTCCCTCCCATTCCAGGAGGCAAGGAACTCACAAGGGGCCGTTCCCTACTGACCTGCATTCCCTTATAGGCCTACATAACTACAGGGCTGGAGGTGAGGTAACTGCATTGTAATGCACCTGGTGGGTATAACGGGTTTAGGGTACCGTTGGCCAACGGAGAGAGGGAGGGACGGCAGGCGTGGGTGATTTACAAGGCGTGGTAGCGAGGCAAACCACTCCTACCAAGAGGCCGTGGGAGTACTTGATGGTTGGTGGTGGTGGCTGTGGTGGTGGTGGTAGGAAGGTGTTATAGGTATGGCATTGGTCTTGGTAGTATGTCAGATAGTGGTTGTTGGGATGGTGGTAGGTAGGTAGGAAGGTTCGTGCAGACAGTAATAGTGGCAGATCGGTATGTGGAGAGTAATAGTGAAAGATGGTGGGATGAGGTAATGGTAGCGGTGTTTTTTTTTTTTTTTTTTTTTTTTTGGTAGGCCTTACTGTTGGTAAATAATTGTGGTGATGGGGGTACCACTGTGTCTGTGGCGAGGCGTCGCCAGGGTTATGTGGGTGAGGGAGAGAGAGAGAGAGAGAGAGAGAGAGAGAGAGAGAGAGAGAGAGAGAGAGAGAGAGAGAGAATCTCAAAGAAAAGGAGAAGAGAGCGATCGGCGAGACAACGGGCGGGAACGAACCGAGCAACACACACAGGATGACAGAGACGCGAGCAACTAGGAATTACGCCGATGGGCTAGAAACACGACGGAAGATGGATGAAGCGCTCCCGGGTCTGGAGGGAGAGAGAGAAGGAAGATAAAGCTTAGAATACCTTTGAGTGTTTTATATTTTGAGAACAAGAGGGGAGTGATGTGGGGAAAAGGAATATATATATATGTACTGTATATATATATTAAGGAATGCTTACGTGGAATTCTGAAGAGTTCGACATACAGGAGGTATAGTGAGAAGGGCAGAGAACAAGAACACCAGTTGGTCTATGACGACGGTACCTGTTGGAGGAGGACGAGACATGGGAATATCTGACATGGGTCGTAGAGAGAACAAGAGGATCTGATGGTCTATCAAGAGGTCACCTGCTGGAGGACAGTAAGTGGGTGTAAGCAGAAACGCCACAGAGCAGAGGACCTAATGATCAGCCTTCTATTAGAAGATAGTAACACTACCTTAATTCATAAGTCTATGTAGATAGTAACAGTAAGGAGAGGACTCGACGAAAACTAATTCAAGATAGCTCTATGGAATATATGAGTCTTTAATACGTAGTAAATAAGAAAAAAAAAATGGGGTTCATTTTGATATATGACAATTTATGACACGATCTTTATGAAGTAGAGAGGACGATATTCTTATAATCAAAGCCTCACATGTACACACCCTGCACTTCGGAGGGAGGTGAGGCTCCCAACTGAATCACGAACACCACAAACAAAGGACACCTCTCAGGGTCTGTGTCACACAGAACAAAGTCATCTGTTCACTGTTTAATCACTGCCATCGCGAACAGAGGCTCTGTTCACTGCATCCGTGGATGGGTATCAGGTGTACGTTCTGCTGCGGACTTTTATCCGTGGCTGGAGCTTTTCGGGGGTAATGATGACAACGAAGAAAAGCGTGGAGAGCTGTGGTGGTGGCTGTGGTACGTGCCATCCAGCATCACCAGCAGGTGCCTCACCCATGTGGGAAAAGGTGAGATCTGTTGTTGTCTGGTACTGACCAGGCCTTTGTCCTTTAAGACGACCCTTTCCCCTTAAAATATTAGCCAAGCTCGGGGCCTTTGTCTTCAGTCTGTTCATCCCCCCATAAGGCCTTAGCCTAGCTAGGACCCTTGCCTTTAGACGGTTCATTTCCAAAAGGCCTTAACCTGGTACACGGCCCTTATCTGTGACCAGCCTTCCTCCCCCACTATTTTCTCCACAGACAAGAGCGCTTCATCAGTCCTCTCTTGTCTAGGGTCAAACCCTCTGAGTCTCACACTTATAAAAGTGCTTTAAACTACTTGATTAAGCTCCCAGCAGCTTCACAGAACCCAGACGAGTAAGTAAGGTATCGCTGACCCTCCGGAGAGAAAAAAAAAAAATCAAACCTTTCTTCATAACCGGAGTCGAACCTGCCGGTAGACGGGCGTTCCTCCACTTCCTCATAATCTGTCTTGGTGGCTTTCAGTTTCTCCCACGCACGATACCCTGGCGTGGACGAGATGGGTCACTGCGGACCACAGAGGTAAAATACGAGTGACGGGCAATGAAACCCAACGAAAGAGAAGCGTTTACGTATCGAAAACATAAACATAATAATCGACATGAAAAAGAGGTAATTAGAATCTTTATTTTTTTTCTTTTTCCTCCACTTCAACTTAATAAAAAAGGTGACCCAATGATGAGAAATTACGTAGCTTTTAAGGGCTTGCAGAAGGAGGAGGAGGAGGGTACTGGATCCAACAGATAGAAGGAACAACAAAAATGAATGAGGTTAAGGTGATGTCACCTGTTGCTACAACTGTTCTCTCTTTCTCTCTACATATGTAGAAGCTGAATGGTATGATATTGTAGACAAAAGTATTGTCTTTTTCATTTCGTCCGGTGTGTGAAAAGTGTTTAACATTGTAATGCAATAGAGAGAGAGAGAGAGAGAGAGAGAGAGAGAGAGAGAGAGAGAGAGAGAGAGAGAGAGAGAGAGAGAGAGAGATTAGGTAGACAGACTCATACAATCCATCATGAAATCCTGTGGTTAACAAAGGAATACCAGGAAGGTGGGCGGGCTTCCTCTCCTCCACACACACACACACACACCCTCTCCCTCCTACAGATTCCTACACCCTTTAGACTCACGTGAACCATCTAAGCGCGCCGGAGGGCGAGCCAGCCAGGTGGCTGACTCCCTGACCTGACGCTCCCTACCGCACAGCATCGCTCAGCCTACGTGAAAATTCTTCAACATCCAAGTCATTTCCACTCATGACCACAGGCAAGCACTCTCTGCCACCCCCTTCAAAAGTCGGCTTACCTGCCACTGTCCCACATCAACGCCAGTCAAAAGGAGGAATGAACTGGTCTATTCCAAGTCGACATGTCTCCCATAGGAAAAAAAAAAGAGAGAGAGGTAGGGAAGGGAATTGAACATCCGAGTTAAGGAAGTTTCATAAGAGCAGAGGACGTTTTACAGCGCGACGCATCATAACCCAACCCCAACACCCCTTCCTCCCCTTGGGGACCACATATCTCTACACCTATAAGCGCGAGACCGCCCGCCCCTCATCCCTCCATCATAACATACGTCGAATAAAAATCAATCGGTCATCGACCGGCTAGGAAATATGGGTTATACTACCACCGTCCTCCAGCAGATGTAACCTTCGTCACAGACCATCGGGGTCTTCTAATATCAGGCATTCCCAACGCACTGCTTCCAAGATGGCATAGTCAGAACGTCAAGCCTGGATGTTGAGGTCACGAAAAATTTAAGAGATTCATAGCTTGTGTGACTTGCATATCCGTCACGATTTCGAAGATTATGTGGTAGGCTTATGTGGTGGACGACGATGTGTATTCCTCCCACTCTCCCTCAAGGTACCGGGCTTAGCCTGCCGGTGGCACTGCTGGAGGAGGAGGAGGAGGGGAAGGAGGAGAGAGGGTCTTAAACAACAACCTGATTGGGAAAAACCCTGTGTATCATACGACATCCCACGTGGGATCCCTGTTAACAGAAAGCAATGACAAAATAATCACTAATAACAGCAATCTTTTTTTTATTCTCTTTCTCTCTCCAGTAAACCCAAGGACGGTCTCCATTTGGACTTTTGAGCGATAGGCCTAAGGCATTAATCAAACGAAACGATATTTTACGAGGCAACTCCTAGGCCTACTCTTTGGAATCCAAAACACGACGAATTACCAGCAAGCGATGGAGTCACTGACTAGAATACCTCCACCACAACTACGTAAGGGAGGCACCTAGTACCCGGACACAAGGCGTGTGTCCTCCAGGGAGCCAGAGAGACGTGCACTGGCCAAGAGGAGAGAAGTTCGGCTGGACGTAACGTGTGGAATGGCCGAAATACTCCGGAACTTTTCCAAGCCTATGCACTGGAGATAGGCCTGCCTACGTCATGCCTTGTAGCTTAACCCTTTCCAATTGTACCTGGTTTCTTAACCCTTTGGTGACAGACGCGTCCGATTCCCCAACCACTGACGGAGGCTTCGGGACAATCCTAAGGCCGGGTAGGGCATCCTATTGCGGCCAAAGGACCCTCAACTCTTAGGAATTTGTTCTTCGATCTTCATAAAATCTTTCTTGACCTGACCATTACCTTTCGCCGCTAAGAGACTCCCCTCCTATATACCTGGGTCCCGGCGTGACCCCACCCAACCACACACCATCTCCCGTATCCACGGGTCTAATTCGCCAACCATGCAGTCACCTCCGACACACACAAAAAAAATTAAGAGCCTAAATATTAACCTCCAAGGGTCAACGGCCTATACTATAGTTTTTTGTAGGTGTGAGATAGCATCAGTTACAAGAACACCAGAGGGCGTGGAGAACAACGGACACAACGCTTTTAAGACAGGCTATTATTATCATGAAGCATGTGTGTGTGTGTGTGTGTGTGTGTGTGTGTGTGTGTGTGTGTGTGTGTGTGTGTGTGTGTGTGTGTGTGTGTGTGTGAATATATTCCTTGCACTTCTCATGTTTACATCATCGCCTTAAGGATGGGAACCACTTCCCTTAACACAAGTGTCAGTGGACGTGGTCTTAGGCGAAAAAAAAACACAAGGCCAGCCAGTAACTGGTCTAGTGTGATAACACAGGTGTTGTGAGAGTCACGCTCACATACACGGGATGTGCTCGCTACGTCGCTACTACACATACACAGCGCGCGCACCACAGAGCTTTTTTAGCTCTTTAGTTTTTTAGAGCATAGTTCCCAAAGACCACAGTTCAAATGGATTCCTGTGACCCTCCCAATGAATGTCCTATGCTCGAGATGGGGGAAAGATGTGCCTAAATCCTCTCCAATTACACGATGTCTATAGATTATCCTAGGTATTAGAAAACCACCCTCTGAAATCACGGGTGGGTAAGGTATGTAACGGTGATGTAACAATAGTGAACAATAGTTTAACATCTCCCTTTGTAATACAGTCAGTACCGTTGACAAAAAAAAAAAAATTGAAGATCTTACAGTCAACAAGGAGAAGCGACACTGGTTTTGGAGCCTTTCAGCTTTTGAAAACCTGTCGCCATCTACGGTGATGAAGGACTTCTAGATACTGTTCCTGTTCTCCCAGCGGATAACCACGTCACAGACCAATCTATGAAGACTCGTCCGTGACGTACCACACTTGCCTACCACACGTATTCCTCACGTACCAACCTCGTCCTCCCACCCTCACCTCCCACACCCTTCCTTCACCGACCACAATCGTCCCTCACCTACCACAATCATCCGTCACATACCACAATCGTCCATCTACCTACCACAATCATCCGTCACCTATCACAATCATCCGTCACCTACCACACTCATCCGCCACCTACCACAATCATCCGTCACCTACCACAATCGTCCACCCACCTACCACAATCATCCGCCACCACAATCATCCGTCACCTACCACAATCGTCCACCCACCTACCACAATCATCCGCCACCACAATCATCCGTCACCTACCACAATCGTCCACCCACCTACCACAATCATCCGTCACCTACCACACTCATCCGCCACCTACCACAATCATCCGTCACCTACCACAATCGTCCCTCATCCTTACTGCGTCTAAGCACATCCGACCAGTCATCCGCGGGAGGGCCAAGCCACCCAGGACGACGCCAACTGGCCACTTCATCAATTACTTCCAGACCGACTTCTGAAATCATTATTCGTCCGTTGGTAATTGCGTTCTGTTAATGATCCCCGCTGATCGTTGTGGCCAAATTAATGGTCACGGTGCCCCACACCCATTCACCATGACTGCCGCGGGAAGTCAAAAGAGTCCTTCACGATTGTCAGTCGTTCGTCTGTTGTTTGCTTACCCCCCCCCACTCCCTCTATTGTTATGGTGGTCCCCCTCCGCCGTTTAGATCTTATTTGCTCACCATCATCATCACTGTTATGGTGACTCCTTCACAATGCCGAAATCTGGGGCGGTGTTCAGTGATGTCACTGTTGAGAAGCGTCCCTCCCTCTTCGCTATCTTCCAGCTGGGGCAGTGACCTTTGGGGCAGTGACCTTGCTGTTGTTAGTGACGAGTGACCTCCTCTCATCAACATGCGTTGGGACAGTGTCCCTCCCCCCCCTGCTACGTTGGGACAGTGTCCCCCCCTGCTACCAAAAGCTGGGGCAGTGTCCCTGTTATCAATGGTGATAAGTGTACCCTCTTCACTATCATTAAGGTGGGGGTATAGTGTCCTTGCTGCTGCAGTTGTTTAGTCTCCCCTTCACCATCAGTGTTTCCCATTCACTGTAGTTTATGGTGTTTCCTTCATGATGATTGTTGTGCTCCTCACTATCCAGACCCCGCCTCTTTACTCGTGCTGTCTGTCAGTGGGTGGGTGAGTTGCAGGTGGGGGCCCAGATGGTCGGAGGTGCAGGTGGGATGAGCTGTTCAGTTGCACTGCAGGTGGGACGAGTCGCAAGGTGGGACCAGATGGGTTTAAGTGGGGGTGGTGAGGTGAATGTATGTAGGTAGGCACAAGACGTATGGGGGAGTTGGGGGTGAGTAGGTGGGTATATAATTAGGTATCAGGGATGAGTAATTACAAAGTACGATGCGTGGCTCCTCGGGTGATGAGAGAGAGAGAGAGAGAGAGAGAGAGAGAGAGAGAGAGAGAGAGAGAGAGAGAGAGAGAGAGAGAGAGAGAGAGAGAGAGTACGACAGTCGTCTGGGAAGAAGGAGGAGGCTCAGCCAACCACATAGGCCTAAGAAGTCGAGAGGGTGTGGTGGGTTTAGGGGGTGGGTGGATTGTGAGGGAGTGGGGGGGGGGTAAGGAGGGAAGGGGGATAGGCCGAAAGGGTAGAGCTAGGGGGCGGGGGAGGGAGGGAGGGAGGGAGGGAAGGAGGGACAGCAGGTACATGATTAACGACCAATGCACAGGGGGAGGGGGAGGAGAGGGAGGGGAAGGAGGGAAGGGGAGGTCGGTGTGGTCACCGACGGCTCATTTCCCTTAACCCTTTAGGCCCAGCCAATCCAAGGCTACGTCCCCATCGCCTCTGGGCTGATGACGTCAGTGAACAACAAGATCCCATGTAGGCCTACGGAGCACAATCCTAACAGGAGGTAACTACAAGCAGTACTGTCGCTCCGGGGATCCTACAGGTCCCTGGGCCAACTCGGGGCCATCCTTCCTGTCATCCTCTTAGGTCGGACGAATTGTGACGCACTGTACTCAATGCTTGACTCCGCCTACCCCTAGCCACGTACCCTTCACCCACCTACCCTATCACTGAAAAGCTTTGCCTATGTGAACCATAAGTATTTTAAGCATAGGCAGAGTTTTAGAGACGAAAAGAAAGGAAGAAGGTAAAACAAATTCGAATCAGCAAACGTTCACTGTCTCAATGCCAGGCGAGGGCAAATGATGCCCCAGGAGCACGAGAGGATGTCGGTATGGCGCCCCCTGGCTGAGTATGGTGTCCTTGGATGACTATGGTGCTCTAGGATACGTATGGTGCCCTAGGCTAGGTATAGCAGTCCCATGGTATGAGTATGGTGCCCCTGGCTGAGTATGGTGTCCTTGGATGACTATGGTGCTCTAGGATACGTATGGTGCCCTAGGTATATACCTAGGCTAGGTATAGCAGTCCCATGGTATGAGTATGGTGCCTTCTGGCTAAGTATAGTGCCCCCAGGGCTGAGTATGATGTCCTCAGCTGAATACGACCCCCCCCCCCCCACCAATCCACCCCTCAGAGCTTGAATATGGCGCCCCATAGGCTGAGTATGGCGTCCGGTGGGCCAGACTTTCACTTCACCTCAGTTAATACATCACAAATTCTGCTGAGTTAACCTTCCGGAACTCCATCGCTGTTGGGAGGGGAGGTGAGAGGTGAGGTGGGGGGGGGTCGACTGTTGACTGGCAAAGAGAGTAACCGTAGACGAGTCTCTACGTGGAAGACGGCTGACTGGCAGCAAGCGCACTACTCGACAGTCAAGGCCGTCTTGTGAGGGAGTAACTGTACCCCAGTCTGTTCTGGGGGAACACATGTCCACAGTCATGGGAGGATACAGTCAGATTAAACAGTCGAGTGTACTGGGGTCAGTCACCTGCCAACTGTAATGAGGCAGCCCCCACCCCCCCAAAAAAAAAATTTAAGGAAACCCTTAAAGGCCTAAAACGATAAGGTAAACTCCCCCCATTTATAAAAACTGCGACAAAAATCGCTATCGTTTAAATTTCGCCCACTTTGAAAAAAAAAAAAAAAGAGATGTGACATGCAAATTTAAGCAGTGTACCAAAAAAAAAAAAAATGGCTTGAACTAACATTGCAGGCTAAAAAAAAACTATATGCAGGAATGAACCGGGTGTTGAGGGAACTAACTGGCTCTGTTATATAAACCTTAGCTATGGCATCGGATCCTTAAATCAGGATGGCAATCCCAAAAGTAATACCTGGAAGTTTCATTACTTTCCATGATAGTTCGTCGGGGCCTAATTACTTTCCATGATAATTCGTCGGGGGCCTAATTACTTTCCATGATAATTCGTCGGAGTTCTAATTACTTTCCATGATAATTCGTCGGGGCCTAATTACTTTCCATGATAATTCGTCGGGGGCCTAATTACTTTCCATGATAATTCGTCGGGGGCCTAATTACTTTCCATGATAATTCGTCGGGGGCCTAATTACTTTCCATGATAATTCGTCGGGGCCTAATTACTTTCCATGATAATTCGTCGGAGTTCTAATTACTTTCCATGATAATTCGTCGGGCCTAATTACTTTCCATGATAATTCTTATCACTTTCCATAATAATTCTTGGAATCCTCATTATTTTTCATAATGATTCGTGGGCGCCTGACTACTTGATAATAATAATTCGTGGAACTTAATCACTTCCCATAATTATCACAGGAGGACTCAATTACTTTCCATAATCATTCGTAAGCCTCATCACTTTCCGGGATAATTGCCTGGACAAGTCACAGAAACCTTCATCAACCTCCCAAAAATCATTCTTACAAACCTCATCACCTCCTACAATAAACTTCAAAAAACCTCACCGATTTCCACGTGATGATTCTACAAAACCTCAATCCTCTTCAGGATAATTCTTAAAAAGGAAAAAAAAAAAACCGCCTTTACTTTTCCAGGATAATTCCCAGAGGTCTCTCATTACCCTCCAGCACGGTATTAACCCCCCCTTGTTCTTGCCTGCAACTTGTGGGCAGAAAGAACTCGAGACTTAACGTGAGGGCAAAGGTTTATCTCACTCGTACTTGTTGGCTTAGACACACACACACGACTCCTCACGATGGGGGGGACCAAATCCAGAGCAATAAGAGAGAAAAAAAAAAGAAAGGTGAAGAAATCTGTCTCCCATCATTCCTTTCTTAAAGACTTCACGATATGATTGAGCATGTAGACTTGAAAAACGAGTGTGTGTGTGTGTGTGTGTGTGTGTGTGTGTGTGCGTGTATGAAACGCACCCTTTCTCCAGACACAAAACCCTAAGCGAGAACCCAAGCATGCTCAGTGGCGCATCAATTCGTATACTCAACCTGCATGACACACACACACACACACACACACACACACACACACACACACACACTTACACAAGCACTTACAAAAAAAAAACAACAAAATACAAAATACTCGATACACTCAAACGGCTGCATTTCTCCACACACCAGAAAATGAAAAGCAATATACAGCCTTTTCGAAAACGCATATAAATTCTCCGCCAAAATGCATACGTCGACGCGCGACCGATTCGCAAAGGCACTTAAAAATATTACAGATATTCCGTAATAAACAAGAGATATTCAGGACACGGTCTCTGTGTAACGTGTAAAGGTACGGTAAAGAATATCCGGTGAACAGAAACTGAGAAATGAATATCTTTGACGGAGAGAACACACTAATGTGATAAAATGTCGTGTGTGTGTGTGTGTGTGTGTGTGTGTGTGTGTGTGTGATTGCTATGTGTACGTAACAGGGAGGTAGTTTTACGCTCGTGTTGCCCCGTCTCTTAGCCTTGTATATACGTACCATGTCTACTACTTAGTAAGCATATATGTATATATGTAAACCCCAGCCTACGCCAGATAATCAATTATCGACCAGTCCAGAGGGGAGGATAAACACCTTGGTTAGCTGTGGGCCCAGGATTCGAACCCACTACACCATGGTGGCCCTTGTGTGTGTGTGTGTGTGTGTGTGTGTGTGTGTGTGTGTGTTCTCATCATGGTGGGGATGCAAACTCAACAGTGCCAGCAGCAAAGGTAATTACCTAATCACCATTACCGGTCACCAGTTGCCCCTAATTACTGAAGGAGGTCAGGGTGGTGGAGGGGGAGCAGCTCCTGATATACTGAAGTCATGAAGTTCTTACACCACCAAATGTCATCAGTGTGTCAAACAAGAGATGTCTTACATCACCAACACAGTTCTGGTGTTTATGATCAAAGATTGTTCATCTGTGCGTACGGTATTGACTTGTATGTGCCTCTGTATGTAACTTCCGGCAAGAAATCTACAAGAAGGTCAATGCAGCAGCAATGAGCAACACCTTCTATTTCCTTCTGACAATATACTCACAAAGGCTAATCGTTTCAGCATTGGCTCTGTTCCGTCCTCGGTGAGGTGTAAGCATTCTACAAAGCTTATCATTACTTGTCTATAGATACAATTATACACAAATATAAAGCGCGGAGTAAAGGTAATTATACAGGTCTTTAGATTTACCATTGATTAGAAAGCAAAATACAGACGATGATGGCAACAGATAATTTCAACAAAAGAATGGAATCAGACGACTAAGAAATGCATAAATGGGAAACGGAGTTGCAATAACATCAAGTAACTAAAATATGAGCGTGACTGATGGTCTGTATGTTGGCACTCTCCAGATGAGCACGTCTCAGTATTTCTCAATGTTACATCCAGTGATACATAGAGGGAACCCCATTTTTCGTATTCAAATATCGGTCTCTCTAACTCCTTGTCAAACATGAAGTTGTTCCTCTGTTTCTCGAAAGTTGTGTCAACCAGTACAGATATTAAATTAGCTATTCAAGTTTTAATGGAATGAAGGAATCAAACTTGGAGGTGAGGCCTGTGTGTGTGTGCGTTGGTTTCCTGTAAAGTGACGAAGAGAAGAGCCGTCTTTTTACCTCTGTGAACAGATCAGTCACGAGAGAGAGAGAGACGTTAATTCTGAGCTTCAACACCACACGCAAACAGTATATTAGGGTGTTGTGAGCCTCGTCAGAAGGGATTGTGTGGTGTATGTGTATATATATGACCCGACCATAGCACCACTACCAACGACTTACCCTCCCTACCATACCTCGACCACCACCACCGTCAGTATACCACCAGCGATCAATCTGCCAAAAGACATGTCCCTCCCCCTCGAAAAACCCTCAGGGACTACGAAAGGGTTAGAATGACCATCCAGCCACCAAGCAGAACCCACAGAGACTACGGCAAGCAGGCTTTCTCCTCCTCTTCGCTAGCCATCTGCTGCTGCCTCTGCTAATGACTGAATATCTGTTGGCGTCCCTTACACTCCCTCCGTTTCTGCTGGCCTGCTCTAGCCTCTGAAACCACCCTATGCGACTCGCCTGCAGTCAACAGTTTGATAGACCCCGAGGTTGCTTCAGCCACGTAAGGAACCAAAGGTCTGATCTCTCGTGTGTGTGTGTGTGTGTGTGTGTGTGTGTGTGTGTGTAGTACACACACTCCACCCCACCCCCGCACCTCCAACATCATAAAGCCCCCCTCCTCCCCCAAAAACAAACAGTCCCTAAAAACAACTGTCCAACACCCCGCAGATACCCACGCTCTCTCTCTCTCTCTCTCTCTCTCTCTCTCTCTCTCTCTCTCTCTCTCTCTCTCTCTCTCTCTCTCTCTCCTCTCTCTCTCCCGCAGGGTATGTAGGTAGGCGAGGCGGGCGAAGATCCTTATTCTATTACCCACATGTTCTATCAATAAAGGCCCCCTGGCGACGGCCCCGGTAATCGAGGATGACTGGCACGGGAAACTGCGTCCTTCAGAGGCCCTAGAGGGACGCCTCTGAACCCTTTCACGAGGTGCACATAGGCCTAGCCAGCATTACCGTCCTCCCTCTCTCTCTCTCTCTCTCTCTCTCTCTCTCTCTCTCTCTCTCTCTCTCTCTCTCTCTCTATCAATCTATCTATCTATCTATCTATCGAGGCATTACCCCTACTCCTTCAATGTCCTTTTGAGCATAGAGGAGAGCATGCTGGAAGTATATGAGTGCGCTATATCACATCAGAAGTAAACAGATATGTATGATATGCTAAAAGTATGACAGTATGTTTCAAAGTATACTACCACAGGCATAACAATCGTCCGGCTATGCTAAGTGTATGCCACAAGTATAGTTATATGAAGGTTTTGTTATAATGAAAGCATACTACGAGCAAAAGAGATACAGAGGCTATATCAGATGTATACCACGGTTAAAAGCGATAGCTATGCTACACTGACTGTATACCACGAATAAAAGCGACAGATACACCACGTCAAGTGTATGCCACGAGTATAGGAGATAGATATGATGTGCTACATTGTATGCCAATAGAGTAAGTGAGACAGACAGACTATGATAAAGGCATACCAAGAGTATAAGAGCTACATATGCACTACTTATATATATATATATATATATATATATATATATATATATATATATATATATATATATATATATATAGATATATAC
Source organism: Panulirus ornatus (assembly GCF_036320965.1). NCBI lineage: Eukaryota > Metazoa > Arthropoda > Malacostraca > Decapoda > Palinuridae > Panulirus > Panulirus ornatus. The sequence continues at coordinate 5,078,658 of NC_092258.1, forward strand.
CATGAGTATCCCTCCTAGGATGGAGGTTTACCCCGGCTATTGTATACATGAAATTGAGAAATATGTCCGCATCATTTATTCTTGTTAAGAAATTACAAGAAGGTATGGGAGGAGGGAAGGGGGTCCGTGTTTTGTGGTTTGTGGTGCGGTGGAAGATGACAGAGAGAGAGAGAGAGAGAGAGAGAGAGAGAGAGAGAGAGAGAGAGAGAGAGAGAGAGAGAGAGAGAGAGGAGGTTAGGGGGGAGTGTGTTTGTGGCTGTGTGGTTTTGTGGTGTGCGAGAGGAGGAAGAGGAGGCATGGCGGTGTCTTTTGGAAGGCGTGGTTTGTGGTAACGTGGGAGGGAGAGGCTGGCTAGTGGTGTTTGTGGCGACTTGGTTTGTGGTATGTGGGACAGAGGAGAACCCGGTGCTGTTTGTGGGGACTGTGGTTTGAGGTATGAGCGAGAGAGAGGTGTGTAGGGGTTTTTTTGGGGGATGACGTGATGTGTGGTGGGTCGAAGAGTTAGGATGGTGGTGTTTGAGGCGTGTCAACTGTGGTAGGTGAAGGGAGACAGTTTCTGCTACTTTCTAATGAAAATTCGTCATAACAGTAATTAGATCTTTAAAGTTTTTAAACTTCGTACTTAGTAAAAATCATCAGGCATGATGTACCGTCAAGTAATTTAGTATACTATAATTAAGTATACTAATTAAGTATATCTCATTTAAGTTCTAAGCCTGTTCGTCAACAGTTTAGATTATTTCCCTCAAAAATCTCCACTATCTATAAGGTATTTTACCTTCGTCTGAACTCAAAGTTATCAAAGTTTTCGTTCAAAAGTGTGAACACAAAGGAGGCCAACGGTGTGTGAAGTGACCGGCTTGTAGATGGAACTATTGGCAACTTTGTTCATGGATCACTAGATGAGCACTTAAACTAGTGTTTAACTTGAAATATAATACCAATTGCAAGATATACGCATGTATATATATATATATATATATATATATATATATATATATATATATATATATATATATATATATATATATATATATAGACTTGTTTGTGTAATTACAAATATGCAATTACACACACGCAAGCATTTAGAGATGGGACCCCTCGAGAGTGATACTCCCCCACTATACTCTCTCTCTCTCTCTCTCTCTCTCTCTCTCTCTCTCTCTCTCTCTCTCTCTCTCTCTCTCTCTCTCTCTCTCTCCACACACACACACACACACACACACATACACACATACACCCCCCTCCTCCAAATCTCCCCCTGATGCCCAAGGGGTGTAAGTTGGCGAGCCAGGTGATGCCGCCCCGCTCCCAACCCCTCCATCTCAACTCCCCTCCCCCCTCCTTCCTCCCTCCTCCCTTTACCGCTAAGTGAGCATATTGCTCGCTAGTTCCGGTTCATTTAAGCGCATATATCTGAATACACGCTGCCTAATAGCCGGTCTTGGACGCTGACCGACCGTCCGTTCCCGAGATCTACGTCACATGATTAATGGCCTGGCCAGGAGCGATGGCCGAGCGTAAATGGAATCTATTACCGGCGAATTATCTCCCTACCCCCAACAAATCGCCGGTAGCCACCGGGGCAGAAAAAGAAGAAAGAAAGAAAAAAAAGAGAAAACAATAACTAATTTCCTTTTCTTCTTTTTTTTTTGTTTTGTTTGCCTGGGTGTTGATTCCCTCGCCTCCCGTACTAACTAGAGTTTTGTGTGTGTGTGTGTGTGTGTGTGTGTGTGTGTGTGTGTGTGTGTGTTTTACGCATCACAAGAGGTAGTTCGCAGGTTCGTCACCACCGCTCGTCAACGACTGGCGCGTGAGAGACAGTTGCGTCAACCATTTAGAAAGCGTAGTCGCTTTAAAGGTTCCCGAAAGGCTTAGGCTACGAAAAATCTTGGGCGCTTATTTTCTCGACATATCCGAGTGACTCGATCTCAGGAGGTCAGTCGAATGATGATCATCCCGGTTCATGCACCGTGAAAAGGTCTCTAGCTACAAGAACCAGCCCTCGCATCCTTTGGCTGTTCTTTCGCATCCTCAGTGTGTGGCGTCAACAGGAATACTAATCCAAAGCTTCGCCCTCCTCACTCGCAGACGGAGGCATTATAATCCAAAGCTTCGCCCTCCTCACTCGCAGACGGAGGCATTATAATCCAAAGCTTCGCCCTCCTCACTCGCAGACGGAGGCATTATAATCAAGCTTGAAAGTCTCATGTTATCGGGATAACTGGAAATAACCCACTGGGTGTCATGACACACCTTATAAATAACTATAATGATAACTTGATGGTTATCAAAAGTTCCATAAAGGGATTATAAGAGAAGTCCTTATCAGGACTTCGTATGAAACGCGGTCACGTAGCATCGCAAGAGACACAGGAGAGATGGATGTATAGGGAAGGGATATGTCGAAAGACCTCACCTTCAGCGACTCCGTCACTGAGGATAACGATGGGATGGATTCTTAGAATGTGTACAATAAGACAGCCACACAATGACGACATAGTATGTGTACTGTCCTTTGAAGGACCAAATGTCAATACATGCTATAGTCAACCTACCAGATCGTTATACACACACACACACACACACACACACACACACACACACACACACACACACACACACACATATATATATATATATATATATATATATATATATATATATATATATATATATATATATATATATTCGATGAAGCCTCTCAGCAACTTGGAAAAACTTATGGTACCCAACTTCTAATCACTAGCGCAAGGAAAGGAAAGAATTACTCAGGAAAATAGTGTTGGGGCACACTGCCTCATATTTGCTCTCGACACAACTCGACTTCGGAAGAGACAAACGCAGTTAGACGTGCCAGATCGTCGCACCTGGACGTGGAGGTGTGACAGGTGAGGTTCAAAGGGAAGAGAATAATTACATTCGATCTGAAACAGGACGTCCATTGACCAGGAGAGAATGCTTGTTGATATTCGAGGTACAACTTGACAAAATCTTCCCTCAACTGAAGAGGGACAGCCTGTGTCTGGGGGTGGTAGAAGTAGGTGGGACAGGATTTGACAGGCGCCTGGGTGATTAGAGAAGGTAATGGAGACATCGTGGTCGACCAACGGATTGCAAGGATAGAAACAAGCCCCCCTGAACTGACTCAAGAAATCACACACACGTGATCCTCTGTCTGAAAGTTTCTAATGTGGATATTATGTCGCAGGTAACAAAAAATAAAAATGAAAACATTTATAATTACTCATTGCTAAAACTTTACTAATTGGTGACAATCTTTCTTAAATATGATATTAGCGTATTACATCAAGAAAGCAAACTTCTCAAAACACAAGGAGACTAATTGAGCCACAACGAAGCACCACATTCATCGAAAATGAGTTTATTTATAAGTGAGGAAAAAAAATATCGCATCAAAATGCATTTCTAAACTCGTCTAAAAAGCTGCGAGATACTGGACATGGATGTAACCCACAGGTCCAGCTCACACGAAGATCCAGGGGTAAAACCTCAACGGGATTGACTTTTGGAAAGGTTTACCAGCGGACAGAGAAAATGGCTTAACTTCAAGCATTGAATAATACAGTACGAACGTATTTCCACGACTTAAAATCTTCATGTTATCCTTTATGTTCCATTGTGGTATCCTCAGGCTGAGGATCCCTCCTTCGTCGTGCCCTAAAGGTCTCCTTCAAGTTACCGTCAATCTCCATCATGCCCATCCTAACCCATAGGACTACGAATCCTTCTCCGTCACTCTTCTTTTCCTCACTCCCGTACAACCTCTCTTCTTTTCCTCACTCCTGTTCAACCAGTCTCTGGTCGACAGTCAAACCGTTC
>NC_092258.1:5092500-5107500 GCF_036320965.1 Panulirus ornatus
GACTCCACCCACACACACGTCCTTGAAGCCTGACTCCACCTACACACACACACGTCCTTGAAGCCTGACTCCACCCACACACACGTCCTTGAAGACTGACTCCACCTGCACACACACACACGTCCTTGAAGTCTGACTCCACCTACACACACGTCCTTGAAGTCTGACTCCACCCACACACACGTCCTCGACAACTGACTCCACACACACACACACACACACACACACACACACACACACACACACACACACATCCTTACGCACCCTCCACCCATCCTCCTTGACGCCCAGAGTCCCATAAATACGACGCGGAAGATAAAATCAAAATTCATAATCACAGTCCGAAAGAAACGGGCAATTCCAGTGAATTACCGCCGACAAGAGAGAAGAAAAGGAAACTGTTAAGGCGGGCGAGTGTCTGGGAATGATGACCAATAAGGGAGGCACTGACAGTGTAAAAGTTTAGGGGTGATGAAATGCCCTGAAGAAGATAGAGTGAAGACGTTCACGAGTATAGGTGTCCTAAAACAGAGAAAGGGGTGGGATCAGGTGGCCTCTGACAACACATCTTCTGTATGGATGTAAATCCTTGATCTTAACGGGCCAGGAAGACACAGAGGCATACAAATTTTAATCCATAAGGTCCCATGGACACGTAGACACGAAGACATGGATACTAAAATACTGAAGTCTTCACAGAATAGGCAGACATGAAGACATATGAATGTATCATATCTTTCGTCCTCACAGGACAGAGAGAGAGAGAGAGAGAGAGAGAGAGAGAGAGAGAGAGAGAGAGAGAGAGAGAGAGAGAGAGAGAGAGAGAGAGAAGACGAAGACAGACGTGACTCGCATTGAGGAATGGCTTCCGAGGCACAGTAGGGGGAACAAGGCCAGGAAGAGAGAGAGACACGGCAAAAGAAAGGCTCGAAGAAGACGTGTGAGGTGAGGAAGTCATTAGAAAGGTCGTTTGGATGGAGAGAGAGAGAGAGAGAGAGAGAGAGAGAGAGAGAGAGAGAGAGAGAGAGAGAGAGAGAGAGAGGAGGTGGTTGTGGCACGGGACGCAGAGATGACACTGAAGGAAATGATAAAAGTCAATCGGATGGAGTGGAAGCGTCTCATAATGTAAGGCAGCGGAGGTGGAAGCTGTACCTAGCCAGTCAACTTGTCTTTACCAAGTGAAAAAATACGAGGAGACAGAGAGAGAGAGAAAGAGAGAGAGAGAGAGAGAGAGAGAGAGAGAGAGAGAGAGAGAGAGAGAGAGAGAGAGAGAGAGAGAGAGAGAATGGATATAAGCATAGCCAGGAAAACCTGACTCGCCATACACGACCAGGGGACACAGAAGTGTGGTATGTGAAGGGTTATATACACGGACTTCCCAACAGACCACGTACACCCCCAACAGACAGAAGAGGACTTGAGGCTCATAGACAGTCTGTGATATAAACACATCAAGATGATAACACAGTGAAGTTTTCTTTGCTACATCATTTTATTTTTCTGTTATGTACATGACCAGTGAGAGAGGAGTGCTCTTGGCACAATATACCTTTATCCTTGAATTACTAATTTCATCGAAAATGTCTCATTAAGCAACATCCTTATCTTATAAGTTATCTTCTTGGCTTGCTGTAGGACGTGTCTGCAGAAAGGGATCCGACCCACGTCCTGCCTGGGGACTTACGCTATGAATCCCATCATCACGTACGATATTAAGACGAAGGAAGGAGGAGGCTATCATGACGTCCTTCAACAAGTATGGAAGTTGAAGTTAAGGTTTGTCTTGTACTCTTGTGGAAGGTTCGAGCCATTGCTCAGTGGTTTTTGTATGGGGAGGCGCGACCCCCAGTCCTCGTGGTTCTCTCTGGGGAGGAGGGGGGGGGGGGGGGGAGGGCTTGTCTTGTGGCACTGTCCACCTGCTTTTGTCTGGGGAGGTACAAGACACCGTCCCGCAACGACCTTTTTTTTTGACCTGACCCCTCAAAGGGCAGGTCAAAGGTCACGCCATCATACACATGTGTCGCGCAGTCGTTGTCAAAGGTCGTAAGTTCGCGTCGAAGGGATCGTACTACCGTCGTGCTCAAGGGTCGTACTACCGTCGTGCTCAAGACACGTCGTAGCCGTCGTGATGAAAAGCGCTGAAGGAAAAGGCGAAAGATAATCTGAAATCATGCCGGCTAGAACTTTACCTACTCCACAGTTAACTCACTGAAACTGAATTTCGAAAGCGTATGAGTAACGACGGAGCAACATCTTCTTCACAAACACGCCAATTGAGAGAGAGAGAGAGAGAGAGAGAGAGAGAGAGAGAGAGAGAGAGAGAGAGAGAGAGAGAGAGAGAACTAGCCTCTAAATAACTCGGACAAAAACTTACGAAGGAAAGTAAGAAAGAAAGAAAGAAAGAAAGAAAGAAAGAAAGAAAAAAAAGGAAGAGTCTGACGTGAACACCACAGATTATCAGACATGTGTCAGATGTATCCGATTGTTGTGTTGTTCAATTCGAGAACCTCAAACGATATTTAAAGTCCGTCCCCACCTCCTCATTCCCCATCCCCCCCCCCCCTTCATAAATCCTTACCTAGTCCAGTGGATGGGAAGTGGTTTGGCACAGTTCCAACGCTTGCATGCGAGAGGCAACACCCCGCTCTACATCATCATCTTCAGGACTGAAAACAGCTCTACGATCCTACACACACACACACACACACACACACACACACACACACACAACACACACACACACAGACACACACATACACACACACACACCCGTCTATTACCTACTTTAACGTTAGCTCTGTTACGTCTACGACTCTTAACGAACCACCTTTACGTTCCGATGGGATGAGCATCTTGCCAGACGGACGGTAAAGGATTTGTTACGACTACCACACCGACGCCGATTGCGATACTGGTTACAAAGATGGCGTCTGCAAGAATGCTGGACTTATCTCTACAGAACTTTTCTGATCCTCAAAATATACCGAAGTTCCAACATTATATGGGACGATTTACCAGTTAGATTGGCTGAAAGCAGTACTACAGATACGTTTAAAGAATTGACAAATACTTCCCTTCATGGCCTATCACTTTCATCATTCGCGCCTTCCTGGTCAAAATAACAAGATTATTCTCTTAGACTTATCTACACGTCTTCGAACCTCTACCACAGTGTTCTATGAGTTTCTGATATCATCCAGTGTCACAAACAGCCTCGAAAGGACCCAGTGGTCTGTTGTTTTCTGAATTCCTTCGGAATCCCTTTGTCTTACATTATCAATTACCTTTCACCTATGAATACCATTTATAAACCAATTACCTTTTAGCTAGAATGACTCTTTTTGTAAACCATGTTCCTTCTGGTTAGGTATGGTTTAGGTTAAACGAAGTGGAAATATCCTTACAATCAAGTATCTTGTCTAATGTACAACATGCAGTCTTGTCTCTTAAGCGCAGTTCACAACGTAAGACAGTAATGATATACCGTCGAAAAAAATGTCCTCTCCATTGTCGGCAAAATATCTTCATCATCAGTGCCATAGCTGGCAGTATAACCATCGCTGAATGAACATGAATCCAATTAATGCATTGATTTTGGGTTAGAATTGTTTCTTCCTCCATTGCAAAACATTAACCTTGAGTTAAGCGTATTATTACTAGACACACCTATAATATATATATATATATATATATATATATATATATATATATATATATATATATATATATATATATATATATATATATACCAACGATTGAAAAACAAAATATATTAACATCTCGACTCTTTTAAAGACATATCGAAACGATGCGTAGAAAAATAAGTATAAGAAAGACGCTGAAAGAGCCTTAAGAACCGTAAATAAAAATCAATTACCAACCACACACACACACACACACACATACACAAAGAAAACTTAAAAAAACTATTAACCATCAGCAACCAACTCTGGATATCTATAAGCACTATTGCTATATCTAGATATCTTAATAAAATCCACCAGCAACCCAAAAACCGTTAAGCTTAAACTACCAACAATTAGAAATTAAAATAAACTATATTGAATAAACTGATTAGGTCGATTTCCTCCATCACTTCCAATACACAGCTAATTTCTCAACTCCTATTAATACCGAGCATACAATGTGGCATTACCTTCTTGTAAAACAAAGTATATATAATACCTAACCGAGTCTTGAACGTTTAACAAAGCACATAACACAGCATTACTTGTGGGTAATGAAGACTTAAGGAAGGTCCCGGGCGAAGCCTCGAACGCCATAACAAAGGAAAAGCGCCAACCTCGTTACAACGCACCAACTCCCTCCGCTATTTTTCTCTCTCTCATTTCAAGTTATTTCTCTCTCTCTCTCTCACTCACTCGCTCTTTCTTCGAGAATATACTCGAAATCATACAATAAAGGCAAATCTGTACCCATGTACAAAATATACCTGGCCAAGCACTGGACGCCGTGGTAAGGCATGACGTCTACTGGACCACTACCACCACCTCCACCACACCACCTCTCTCCAACCCAACAAGCCCCCTCCTCATCCCCTCCCTGCAGGCGCCCCGCGCGCGCCAAGGTCTGTAAAGACTGCTCTTCCAGTGTCCCGCCCGGGCGGGCCAGGGCGGGTCAAGACGGGCCAAGGGCTGGAATTACGAGCACAATGGACTTCCATACACCACGTCAATATCCAGGACGAATGCATTCCCGTGGGAACAAACCCAGTTAACTACCAATCTACCATACGTATCCATGGGTACGCTAACACAAAAAAATATCATTTCAAGTTCACAACGGCCTTCATACCTCCCTACTAACGACTATAACTAGGTTGTATATACCAGTTAATTCATCCAGAATGGTATCATATCACAACATACACAAACTAATGCTAAAAAATCAATCCTTTGCAGTCATGATATCTGTGTATAAAGGTCTCCATGGCTTCCTACGCTGGCCATGGATTCCCCACTTCATTCACTGTAACTCCGCTGTTCAGGATGGTCAATCAGTCCCCTGCTTCTTTCACATATGAGAACTCCTTTCATTCATCTCCCTCTCCGTAAGGGCCACTGGGGACCTTCTCCGTAGCATCTGGAAATCCCTGGTGGCCATTCAGGCGAGGAGGAGGAGGAGGAGGAGGAGGAGGAGGAGGAGGAGGAGGAGGAGGAGGAGGAGTCCGCCGCCGCCCGGGGGGGGGTTGGGGGTTAAGCGCCAGTAAATCAGGGAAAATGGGTCAGTTTCGCGCGCGTGGAGTGAGGGAAAACGTGGATACGAGGCTGCCGTTACTGCTGCCGATGCTTCGCCATTCTTGTCTCTTACTTGATGCTCGCCCGATAAATAGCCTTGACCGCAGTTCCCTGGGACCTTATGGCAATTTTTCTTTTCTCTCTCTTCGACAGAGGATCTGAAGCTACAAATAATGAATCAGACATCGATAAAACAGAGCTCAGACTCTTCTTTTCGTGGATATGAGTGAATTTAGAAGAACAGAAGTCCTTTACGGTGAGGATTACTCTTTTAAAAATAGGGTTTCACGTCTTATTTATGATGTTCTAACTTCTTCAAATAGGCAGGAGTCCTCACAAATGCCACGGAAGCTACTTAAAAGGAGTTAAGCCTATCAAAATGTTCTTAAAATTACCTTAAGGTTATGGAAGTTTTATATCAAGGGAGAGGCGATTACGTGAGCTAAACATAGCCCACAATAGAACCATGGGTTTCAGATAATATATTACCGGAATATAGATTTTCTTTTTCCCCTTGCCTTCACTCTCAAGTGTGATGCTGTGACGGGAGAACCTGAGAGATGCTGAAACGTGCGACAGGAGAAATTAGACAGATGCTGAAGGTGTCGTCGACGGGAGAACGCGACAGGTTTTGAAGGGTGTGACAGGAGAACGCGATAATGGCTGAGGGTGTGACAAAGGGAACGTGAAGAGACGGCCCTTTAGGATGTGGGCTAAACATGCAACACCGTGATGTTCATTCGACCAACCTGCCAACCAACTATCTATCCAGCTAACCAACCAACCAGCCAGCTAGCCAACCAACCAACCAACCAACCAACCAACCCGAGAGGTTTACGTGTCAAAACACTCCTTCATTCATCTGTGTTAACAAGGACCAGACACAACACAAGCATCAGTCAAGCCACACAACCCGTCATTACCGGGACAAACGAATTGTAGTCATCCAAACGCCACTTTGACTCTGACGCAAAAACATTTAATCATCGTCTGGAGTGTTTTACAACTATAGCAGATATAATGGTGTGTGGGTCCCACACACAAACACACACACACACACACACGCACACACACACCACTGCGCTCTAATCTATACGATACATGTGACTGTTATCTCTATAAGATACGTGTAATTATGTGATAATAAAGCTTTATCTTCATATTTTATGATTTGTGTGTGTTTTATTGTGTCGTTTAGTACTCTCAGTATGTTTTCTGTACATACGTACACATGTATTTACGCAGATATGTCCTGGATTTCGACGTGCACGTCCGTGAACATGTTTTTGCGTTCGGGTATAAAAAAGTGTAAAAGGTTCGGTGTTACTGGACTAACCTTGCAAGTGGTTACACCGCGAGCGATAAGTTGCTTTCAAGCAAGGCTGCATCATCCTTCAAAGAACGAAAAGGAGTATAGCCTCATCGCAGGACTACTCGCTCTATAATGGTCCGTCATTTCCCTGCTCCTGAATGGAGCGCAACTCCGAAACTCCAGGAGTTCTATAAAAGCGGACGTAGGGTCGTATAATCCACCCTATAAATGAGTTCTTATTGTCCCGACTGCGGGTTTCTTTATGTACCAACAGATCTCGGATCACTGGAAATGCCTGATGTCAAGTGGCACTTGATAGGCCTCAAGTGGAACCACTCAAAACTGTTTATAGATTTCGGGTCTAACCAGACCCACCTCCCTCCTTATGTAGGCCCATTTACCTCTTCGACCGGTAGACACGATGGTAAGACATCAATTGATCACTTATCCCGAGACACTTCGCCCCTTTTTGAAGTATAATCAAGATCATTTGCACGTTTGTTATATCGTATTTTACAATATAGTCTTGCATTTCAATATGTAAATTAGTGAGCAAAGGATATCGAGCGGTGTTTGTTGGTAGCTGTGAGTGTTGGGAGCAGCGAGAGTTGGCTGTGTTCAGCGCTGGGTGTGGTTAGTGCCTGGGTGTTGACCACCCGTCACCACAGATAAGACCCACGTATCTTCACCAGGCAGACTACACTACACATTCTACGGTCACCATTTAATGGTCCAACTACCTCATTACCCTTGACGGAAGCAGTTATACTACAGCTATTTTTCCCCTATTGTGTCAATACGAAGGATGGAAATACTTTCGAATGTGTCGTTAAATGTATATTCTTATGTATGACGGATTAGGCGCGCATCAATCTCACATCAACTTAAATGCCTAGACCTATTTGGGCTACGCAGGGTCACGTCTTGCTACGTTTTCTACGAGTTCCATACGTTGCCATAATAATCCTAACCCATCTCTGCTCTTCCTGCCGATATAATCAACTTGGTAATAGCTCGTCACATGCAAACAATAAAACACAAACGTCCCCACAATCGCAATCGTTCATCAGCTCCAACACTCTTGGAGGTAATCATCACCGAGGCATAGGCTCTCGCTACTGTCAACGTGAGGAACGTAAAACAAAAACCTGTCGCAACTTTCCAATAAAATTACAAAGGAAGTATCCTTTCCCTCACTCTCTGGACGCTACATGATCTTGCCTCTTAGCTATTTTCCTGCCTGCTGTTGTATTAGACGGAGTAGTGAGTGGGGAAGTACCTTTTACCTTTTTTTCTATTTCATTATCCTGTTTCTACTGTAAATAAGATTATGAATGGAAATCACTAATACGTGTTCCAAGGTAGATAACCTCGTCGTAGACCAATAGGTCTCCTGTTTTCTATCCTCCTCACGTAAGGTATGGGCCTGGCCTTTGACCAGACCCTTAATAAGTCCGATTAAAGGCCCAGCTATCATACTTAAAAGTCTCACGGTCGTGCTCTAGGGTAGTCCCGTCGCGCTCAAGGGTTGTTCCGTCGTGCTCCGGGGTCGTCCCCGTCGTGCTCCGGGGGTCGTCCCCGTCGTGCTCCGGAGGTCGTCCCCGTCGTGCTCCGGGGGTCGTCCCCGTCGTGCTCCGGGGGTCGTCCCCGTCGTGCTCCGGGGGTCGTCCCCGTCGTGCTCCGGGGGTCGTCCCCGTCGTGCTCCGGGGGTCGTCCCCGTCGTGCTCCGGGGGTCGTCCCCGTCGTGCTCCGAGGTCGTACCGTTGTGACCACTGGATTAATCATGTCACCTTCAAATTACCCGTTTTACTTTTATGTCTTACTACAATTTCTTTTTTACCTCTAAGAGAACGAGCATACTAAAAGAAATTAAATTCGGAGTTAGCAAAAACTTCTTAATTCTTTTTCTTTCTTTCTTCCTCTCTCTCTCATTTTTTTCCCTGCTCCTGGCTTCGACGCAAATTAACTTAACTAATGGTGAGAACTGGACTGGAATCATGCAATACATGGACAGTCACGCAGGGCGGCGTGGCTGGCTACCAGGGTGTGTGTATACACCATGATCGTTCATGGCGGCACACTGAACGCTACAGATGGTCATGGAGGTCGAGGAAGGGTGACGGGAGAGGGAGTGACTTACAGTGACCCGCATGACCTCTCCATGACACGGGGAGGGAGGGGAGTGGGTGGTGGTGTCGTGCGGTCACACCCAAAGACATCACTGCTGCCATGAATGACATCGTGTGAAGGAATGTTGAAATCATGGGAAGGAAAATGGATAACTAATAATGTTAAATTATTGGTGTTCAATGTAAGGCGTCATTTTCCCCTCAAAGAAGGTGAAAAATGCTGAACCTATATAACTCGAATTAGAATATGAGAATTACCACAAATCCACTATCATCTTCAAGTGTCATTATCACCATCATCATCATCATCACCATCCCTACCACCACAATTATCTTCGCTGCCACCAATCATCACTATCCGGGCAAACATCATCACTATACGTATAACCACACCCTTACCTAACACTATCATCATCACTATCCGGGCAGACATCATCACTATACGTATAACCACATCCTTACCTAACACTATCATCATCACTATCCGGGCAGATATCATCACTATCATCATACGTATAACCACAACGCTACCTAACACTATCATCATCACTATCCGGGCAGGCATCATCACTATACGTATAACCACAACGCTACCTAACACTATCATCATCACTATCGCCGCCAACATCACCTTCACGATTTACGACATCCTCCATCCACCCCTGTGGTGGCAGCGTCCGCTCCCTACCATGTACCACCACACCACATCATCACACTACTCTTCACTACCACTCTCTGAACCACAATTACCACATCTATAACCAGAATTACCACCTGGGAACCCTCCCCCACCACTCCCCATCACTACAAACTCTCCCCCATTTCCCATCATCACCCATACGTTAACAAGGGGTCGAGCGGGGGTGGTGTCCTGGGGGTGGGATGTGGGTTAGAGGGAGTTTAGGAAGAGGACCCAGGGCTAGCGTCGGAAGACAAATCACGGGCGTCCCGTCCCGTCCCACCCCAGGGGAGGTCCCAGGACCCGACCAACTCCTTCCCCGCCGCCAGTTTTTTCTTTTTCTTTTTTTTTCGATTTTTTTTTCCTGCCTGGCTTTTTGGTCGGCAGGACTGGAAATGAGGGAGAAACGAGACTTATAGATACACCGTGGCACAGATGCCGTCTCCCATCACCCCAAGTCTCCATCCCCTACCCCAGAAAGCTTGGGGTCTCTCTCTCTCTCTCTCTCTCTCTCTCTCTCTCTCTCTCTCTCTCTCTCTCTCTCTCTCTCTCTCTCTCCCCACAAGCTGCTAAACTGTCCTCCTCTTTCACCATATGGTTTTTTTTCTCTCCCCTCTCTCCCCCCCTACTACTACTAACCTGTTTTCTCCCCTCCCCACCAGCCAATCTTCTCCCCCTTCCCCACCACCAGCCAGTCGTCCCATCTCCACCAAATAGCTAAATTTATCTTTAGCTCGCCCCTTCTTCCCCCCCCCCCTCATAACTGCCTCCGTCCAACAGCTGGTTGAGCCCATTTTCTCCGACACAGCTGGTTGACTACGTTCTCCCCTCACCCACCCACCACCTGGCAGGTCCACCCCCCTCTCCCCAACACCAACTGCCTTGTCCTTGGTGCTACAACACTGATCATATAACAACTACCTATATTCACAAGCCATTATTTTTTTTCACGATATAACCAAACACAAATGTACAATTCTCCCTTCCTCAATCGCTTGTGGACAACATACTCCCTTATCTGTACGGTACACAGGTACATTATCAGGGTCTACTCGAGCAAAACGGTACACTATCCTTGAGAACTGCGACGGTACGACACTAGGGTACGCTGGCTTGACCTCTGACCTAATCCTTCAGGGGTAGGTACCAAGGACGGACCAATGATACCCAAGGGTCGTACCTGTGTGCTCGTGTGAAGTATCTTCGTATTCAAAGGTCGGATCATAATACTCGAACATCGTTCTGTCGTGCGCAAGCGTCGGAGCGTCGTACTCATGGATCGTGCGGTCGTGCTCAAGGGTTGTACCGTCGTGACCAAGGGTCGTACCACCGTGCTGAGCGATGGAACCGTCGTGCTTCAGAGGGAGTACCGTCCTGCTCAAGAACCGTACCATCCTGCTCAAGAACCGTACCATCCTGCTCAAGAACCGTACCATCCTGCTCAAGAACCGTACCATCCTGCTCAAGAACCGTACCATCCTGCTCAAGAACCGCACCATCCTGCTCAAGAACCGTACCATCCTGCTTAAGAACCGTACCATCCTGCTCAAGAACCGTACCATCCTGCTCAAGAACCGTGCCATCCTGCTCAAGAACCGTACCATCCTGCTCAAGAACCGTACCATCCTGCTCAAGAACCGTACCATCCTGCTCAAGAACCGTACCATCCTGCTCAAGAACCGTACCATCCTGCTTAAGAACCGTACTATCCTGCTCAAGCGATCCCCCCCTCCATATAGTACTACCCCTCACCTACACAAAAATTTCACCCACGAAATCTCCTTGGGAGACATCAACGGTTGCTGCTGCATCTCCCCGTTTCAAAAGCAGCATTAACGACGGCAGTCCTGCAAGCTGTGGCGGCGCAGGGTGGCAGCGGCGTCCGGCCGGCCAGCCAGCCAGCGAAGGCCGCGCAGGCGGGAAAAACTATCGTACGGTCCAGGTCGTTAGAAAACTGAAGCGAAAAGCTATAGAGGTGAACTTTCATTGTGGTGATAATCGTCGTATTGTTCTAATTGTACTCAACTTATCCACTGGCAGAAAAACATACTAGAACATATATAAACAAAATCAAAAGTAGTCAAACAGTATACAATGTTCTCTGGAAGAACAGATGAGCCATAACATATATATATATATATATATATATATATATATATATATATATATATATATATATATATATATATATATATATATATATATATTATTTGGGGACTAAACTGAATAATGAGACTGTAATGTGGACATCATACAGAAGTTTAAAGATTTATATACAATGGTAGAGAATATTTAAGAAATGAGACCCAAAAGTGTATAACTACTTCCTCGCACATGATAACAAATTACATAAAGATAATCACGTAACAGCCTTGATGTTTCTGAGCAATTATCATGGACATTAACGATCGTCAACCCTTTGAGTACGACGGGACAACCCGTTAACACGATAAGGATCAAGACAAAAGCTAGGCTTGACCGTCAGAGTAAGGCTGTGTTCAAGGACTGACCTCCCTGTTAAAAGAAAAATGAATAACATGCGAGAAGGATGAAGAATAGTGAAAAATTTCCATAAAACCACTGGTGACTGATATATATATATATATATATATATATATATATATATATATATATATATATATATATATATATATATATATATATCCTCATCAAACCATTAATGGATTATTCCCCTGCGATTATAAAGACTCAGTATCCCCTAGATCACATACGACCCTCGTCCTTATGGCTCACCGTGATGGCGCATTCTCTTTCCTACCATTTCCCCTTAGTGTATTATGGCCTTGTGCCAAGTGCCAGAATTAGGGAGGGGACCTAAACAGCTGGGTCTCCAAGCCGTAACAATGAATCTATTCATTTGTATTCAGTGCGGCCTGTATGTGTATATGTATGTGTGTGTATGTGTCTGTGGTGTAGTGGTTTGGATGGGGGAGAGAGGGAGAGGGTTTGGGGAGGTTACTGTGTATCGTCACAATGATTGGTAGAGTTCGCTTCGCAGTCGGGGAGGAGTTCGGGAAGGAGAAGAACGATGGAAACTGACCGAACGCCCCAAGACGAGGCTTGTCGCTGCCCTTCATCGGCGACTGAAAGATCGGGATGATGGATATGTCTCCATCTTTGCCATTCCCCATCATGGTTCCCTGTCATCTGTCCTCCCTCTGTACTGTCCTCCCGCAGATAACCTCGTCGTGGACCATCAGGTCTTGTGTGATCTGTCCTCCTTATGTACTGTCTTCCCGCAGATAACGTCGTCGTGGACCATCAGGTCTTGTGTGATTTGTCCTCCCTATGTACTGTCCTCCCGCAGATAACCTCGTCGTGGACCATCAGGTCTTGTGTGATCTGTCCTCCCTATGTACTGTCCTCCCGCAGATAACCTCGTCGTGGACCACCAGGTCTTGTGTTACCTGTCCTCCCTATGTACTGTCCTCCCGCAGATAACTTCGTCGTGGACCATCAGGTCTTGTGTTACCTGTCCTCCCTATGTACTGTCCTCCCGCAGATAACCTCGTTACGCACCCGCATGTCTCCTGTTATCTGTTCTTCCCATGTAATCCTCAAGGTCTTTACCAAATTCATTATTCAGCAGAAGTGACAAACATTCAAGGAGAAGCATGAACAGTGTCGTATTCAATATCACACACACACACACACACACACACACACACACACACACACACACACACACACACACACACAAATGTCTTTCACGAAATTCATAATTGTTTTCATGGTCTAAATAAGATATGCTACGACATGTGGCTACTTTACCCCTAAGATGTAATTTGACCTCTAGACCACAACCCTACGATCCTTGAGGACGACTAGACGACCCCCTGGGCACTATGGTACGACCCTTGAGCGCAACGATGCGACCCCTGAGAACGACGATACGACCCATGGATATGAGGGCTTTACCTTCCGACCCTCCCTCTAGTGGGTCGGGTCAAATACCACGCTATCATATCTCCAAGGGTCGTACCGTCGTATTCAAGGGTCGTACCGTCGTACTCAAAGGGTCGTGCGGTCGTACTCTAAGATATTCCCGTCACATTGAACTCACCAGGTCCTCAATAGCAGTCCTGTGTTTGCGCCAGGGGCCGTTCACATTAAACCGATCAGACAATACGTGTTAATCCCCATCAACTAAACGAGTATATCTATTCTATATCTATAATCATAAATGCCTTTGGCATTTTCTATCTTCTTAATAGAAATAAAATAAGCCTGTGTGTTTGTATCCCTTGACCACAAGCAAAGTCCCCCAACCACCTCATTTTCCTACAGGCAAAATGACTTTTTTTTTCCCTATTTCAATTTCAATCTCTTACGCAAGTCTAACCTGACCATTGATGATGATGATACCGAAGTACCGAAGTACCGGTACTTTGCCTAGCGCATCACGGAGTAGGGTGGACTCCCTTGAATGACTCACGCAAAACCTTCGACGTCTGAAACCAACTTGAAGATATCCTTCTACGAGGCCACGCCGTTCCCGTCCAAGTCCTCTGTCTTTCATCATGTCCGTCATTCTGTCTACTGCTCAGCCTAGGACTGTCACGGACAGGCGGCAATACTTCCCCCCCGCCCCCAGCTCTGTCCGCCACGGCCGCCACTACCACCAAAGCCATTGTATCAAACGCAGAGGAGTGTGGATTACGGATTACACTAATGGAACAGATGAAATTCAAAAGGAAAACTAAATACAGAGACAGAGCGAGGGGACGGCGTCAGTGGTACCGGAATCATATATATATATATATATATATATATATATATATATATATATATATATATATATATATATATATATATATATATATTATTCCAGGGGACAGGGGAGAAAGAACACTGCCCACGTATTCACTGTGTGTTGTAGAAGGCAACTATTCTTGCCTCCTCTCTTCCCCTCCAGAGCATCTTCCTTCCCTCTCCCCCACGGCAAACTATCCCAACCCCCCCACACAGCATCTATCCCACCCCTAGAACCACTGCGTCTATCCCACTCCTAGAACCACTGCGTCTATCCCACTCCTAAAACCACTGCGTCTATCCCACTCCTAGAACAACTGCGTCTATCCCACTCCTAGAACCACTGCGTCTATCCCACTCCTAGAACCACTGCGTCTATCCCACTCCTAGAACCACTGCGTCTATCCCACCCCTAGAACCACTGCGTCTATCCCACTCCTAGAACCACTGCGTCTATCCCACTCCTAGAACAACTGCGTCTATCCCACTCCGACAGCAACTATCTCCCTCTAAAGGCATGTCTTCTACTCCTATTCCTCCCTATCCAGCAACTGTTCCATCGCTATACGGCATCTAGCCCATCCCCATACATCATCTATCCTAACCCCACACACACACACACAGCATCTCTCTCTCTCTCTCTCTCTCTCTCTCTCTCTCTCTCTCTCTCTCTCTCTCTCTCTCTCTCTCTCTCTCTCTCTCATCCCCCCCCATCCCCCCCAAAGAGCAGCACCACCGTGCCCTTGTTACCCTCACACCTCTTAGCCATCCGGACGCTACAGACAGACCTCCCCTCCCCCCCACCCTCCCTCCCCCACCCTCCCCACCCCACCCCACCCGACCCATACC